>NC_056736.1:345626807-345794307 GCF_019279795.1 Protopterus annectens
GAGAGTTGAATGGGAAATGAATGAGGATCCATCATACTGTGGCTTGAAAGGGTTTTTTTTGTAGCCAAAAGTTCCCATCCTCATTGTGCTGACATGATCTTCATCTTTTCTCTGGTTAGGCCATGTTGAGTTGCTTTTTATCACATGCACCCCCTGCACCCTATAAAGCATTCATGCCTGACCTCCCGCCTGGCATCATCAACTCTGAGCTCCTTGTCTGAATGTGGGTTCTATTAATATTTTCCCTCGCAGGTAATGTACAGATTTCCAAAAATAAGCTGATAGATGCATGCTTTCTCTTTCCTGAGGAGGTTGTATTGCTAGAAACATTGTGAGAATTAAAACATTTAGGGCACAAGAACAAGAAAATCTTACTGAAGTGGATGCAGGATGACAACTTGGGAATGTACCTTAGCCATTATGTAGAGAAGTGAGCAAAATAGATCAATGCTTAGATTAGCATGCCATTGACTGCAGTGTACAAGCACCATACCTCTTAACCTCTTGCATGAGATTGCACTGTCTTTTCTCAAAAATTATAAGAAGTGCTGTTTTGCTGTCTGTCCTTCCTATGAGAAAACATGGATTCATACCAAGGAATAATTCCTGAGCAGTCAAAGAAAATATCTTTCTTGAAGGAATTTCTTGCTCCTCTCCATATTTTTAATAGAGTACTAACAACAACAAAAAATAGAGTTAAGACTATCCTTCAAGTGGATGAAGCTGCTTTCATTATAAATGATACACATCACAGAACCACATCTGATGAACTGCAGTAGTGTCTGTCATACTATCTGTGAATAGTGTAATTCATAATGCTATGCAAAATATCTTACTTTTTTGTGGGTGCTTTCCCCATACCAAGCCTGCCAACCATCATTTCCACTGTACAAAGACCATTACTCTCTCTTTCCTCATTCATCAGCTGTTGCACCCCATATCACCTTATGGGGAACCCTAAACTCCACTTGCAATTTGAGTAGTAGCCTCTATATTCTTTTGGTAACCAGATTAAGGGGCAAGAGCTAAATTAAGTAGGAGCCATCTTACAAGCAGCCATAGGGGATGGATGACTTTAACTAAATTAACTTACTTCCCTGCCTTTCTGGCATTTATGCCACTGAGACATTCTGAGCAGTACTGGTCTAGTGGTCTGTGTGTGCTACTCAGCATGCTCCTGGTTCCAGTTAGAGTGCCAAAATGTAGCCAAGTGCACAGTATGATCAGAGCTGGATCTAGATCAAATGGGGCTTTAATCAGGGCAAGGAACCAGACCCCTCCAGAGGTGCTAGCATCCTATTACTTTGTTGTCTCTTCCCAGTTACCATAAAACACTGTTTGAACACATCAGTGCATGTCATTTTGTTCTTTACTTTTAAAATGATCATAGACATTTGTTTAAATATTTTATGAAAAAAATAGCATCAAAATCACTGAAACCCATGTGATGAGCAAAACAAAATGCTCACATTGAAAACAGGCTTAGAATTAACAAAAATAACTTATCTTGCCTTGGAACTCACATTTATTAAAATGCATATAACAAACTATGATGCTAGAGAGACATGCTGGGATTCATAGTCAAATAACATATAGTGTAGCGCTAATTAGTGTGCAGGAATTCAAAAGACAAATGTAAGAGGCATTTGCTAACTACATGGGTCAGCCCACTTGACACAAGTGTCTCATTTCAAGGGCAGTCCAAGACCATTATCTGGTTAATTGACTTGATCAGACTCACATACTTAACCCTGCATGACAGAAAGTAGCTCACTATATGCTCATAGCCATTAGTCATAGGTTTACAGGTTACAGGTTTACAGGTTTAAAACTGTTAATAGCACAACACATTGCATTTGACACCCATGTACTTGCAAAAAACAAGTTAAAATGCATTTACAGTTAATATTTTAAGATTAAACTTGTAGACCTCACAGCCAAACGATAAACACACTATCAACAGTAAACAAAACAAGGAAACCAAGAATCCTGCCCAAAAGGATGCTCCTGTTTAATACAGTCAATTCCCTCCTTTACACCATAACTACTTTGAGGTGAAGGAACTATTTGTGCACATACATCACACACACACACACACACACACACACACACACACACACACACGCACACACGCACACGCACACACGCACACACGCACACACACACACACACACACACACACACACACACACACACACACACACACACACACACGTTACCATCATTTAGATGTATGCTTGAGATCAAATGAACAAATACATAAGTAATGACCGAGATGTATATTTCAGCTCACTGCTATGTGAACCATACAACGAAACCCACTGCACCCCAAAGACAACCTCTTAGTTGAAAAATCATTAACACAAGGAGCGGATTTTACATATTCCTCTTATATTCTTGAAAATTGCTAGAATATCATGTTTTGCATTAGCAAGCATTTCCTGAATGAGACAAAGTCTGAAACTCACATGCCTGTGATTCACTGCAATCCACAATGATTCATCAGAAAAACACAAATTGTACAAGGAACAAACCAAAAATTTATCTCAACTTCTTTGCCCAAGAATTAAAGTGATGCACTCTATATTTGAGTCACTCAGAGACAGAGAGACTTTCTGGAGCTAGAACAGCCAATCTTGATCAGTAATCATTGGTGAGCAACCAAGGAAATCATAATGAGACAGAATCTTTCTTTTTTTTGTGACATTTACAGCTGTCTCCCCACCTCCAAGCAAGCATCGGGATCTAGACTGTAAACTGCCTAGGTCACCTTGTGCTGGATCCTGGCCCAACTGTGACCCATAGAGCTATTTCAGTTTCCCTTGCCTCTACTAGGAGTGAGTGACAGCACATGTGTGTGCCTCCCTTCTCGCTACTTTGAAGACAACCAAGATATTATTGACTACTCACTATCACCTCCATTGTGTGGCTCCATCGTTAATTGAGTTGCTAACTGAACCAGGGTTATCTGTGTTGCAGTCAAAGACTTTATGCTTCTGTGCCTCTATGTCTTCATTGGGTGGCGAGTTGATAATTAAAGTTGTAAGTGGTAAGAATGTTGGAATGTAGCTTGTAAAGTAAGTAGGTATTTGCCTGGATTCCTCTGACACCTTTACACATCACCTAAATAGTAGGGTAAGGGAGCGCCTAACCGGACTAACTCTTTGCAAGGGATTAGGGGATCCTGCACCCGCAATGAGAATACTATTGTCTATATAACGTTTACAGCCAATACTGCACAGTATAAAGATACTATACAATACCATCTGCAGGATTAGTTTACATGTATCAATGAGAAAACACCAGTGTAAACTTTGTGAGAATTTAGGATATCTTCTTATGGAGGGAAGATGTGGGATCTGCTTTATAAATTTGATGGTGGGTGGATGGCACTACTAACTTGATGCATAAACATTTTCTAGAAAGTCTGCTCTCTGCTGAACAGTACTCTCAAGAAAAGAGAAAAGAGGAGCAGCATACATCATCTCAGGCCCTATGAGAGGGAACAAGAGAAAAGCAGAGGCATACAGCACCTCAGGATCTATGAAAAGAGAGAAGAGGAGAAGACAGGCATACATCACCTCAGCTATTATGAAAAAGGGATAAGAATAGTCTTGAGGCAAACAGCATCTCACGCCCTATGGGTAGGTGAACTATCCCCCCAAAAGCTTGCATTGTGCTCTGTGATACAAACATGGCAACTAGGTATAATCCAGTTAGCTTTGAACTTGCTCTGTTTCCCCCTAAAATGTAGGCAGTAATGAACCTACAGTGTTTAAAGAGTATTTGTGTAACTCAAAAACTGCAAAACTGAAGTCTGAAACACTTCGTGCAAGAATTATGAAGATTCAGATTTTACATCAGTAAGATTGCTTCAAGTACTGTCCTGATGAATTTGGTATACTCCTTGTACTATAAATATATATCCATATTCTGGCATACGTCTACCATATGTCTGCCGTATTTATATTCACTTCTTTTGTGCTACATGACCAGATATATCTCAAAAAATTCATGTGAGATCAGTA
The DNA here is from genome assembly GCF_019279795.1 of Protopterus annectens. Classification (NCBI taxonomy): domain Eukaryota; kingdom Metazoa; phylum Chordata; order Ceratodontiformes; family Protopteridae; genus Protopterus; species Protopterus annectens. Next base: position 345,630,836 of record NC_056736.1, read on the forward strand.
CATAGAGTTATAAAAAGTCAATACATTAATTCACATCTCCGACAGATATAATCCAACATTATCTGAATGACATGAAACCTGCTTGACATAGCACCGCCAAAAGTGGGACCTTCTCACTGCAATGACATGGATGGGGGAATGGAGACACGGTATCTTCCAGTCTCTGCATGTGAACAGAGATTTCTTATTATACCTTTTCATCAGTCAGCGATGTATTGTCCTTACCATACTTTCTCTGTCCGATAGTAGAAATCATATTTATTAATATTTTTGTAAAGATGGGCATAAGATGTAGTATGAAAAGATGGCAAAAAGCTAGGCAGGGCTGACAGAGTGGTCATACGGATGGCAGCCAAGCTTTAACATGAAGAAGTGTAAAGTAATGTACCTGTGGATGCAGCAGTAAAATGGCACACTACAGAGATGCTAGGAACACAGATAATAGAAAGCACTGGGTAAGTTATAGCAAGAGATCTTAAGGGCAACATGTGTGAAAATCAGTGCAAGAAGGAAAGGATTTGGACAGGGGTATACATGGGTGCATAGAAGGAGGTATTGCACGTTAGAAATTATAATTATTACCCTTTTGTACAGGGATAGTGAGATGTAATTTGGAGTACTGTTTGAAACTACTGAAAAAAAGACAGGCAAGAGGGTGGTTAGATCATGGCAACCAACAAAGCAAGGTAGATGCCAGAAACTATAAGAAGAGATGAAAAGAAACTCTCAGACCTTAATATGGAAGGAAGACATGACAGAAGATGTCAAGACTCTCAAGGAAATTAACAAAATCCACAAATGCAATATATTTAAAAAAATGGTCTATAGAAAGAAACTCCTCAGAAGCAATTTACACATTTCACAAAGAAACAGTTAGTTCCATGCTACCTCTTTCCTGAAGAGGTTATATTGTTGCAAATAGCACAACAATACAAAATTATAGCGCACAGCTATTTAAAAAATATATAGAAAAATCTTACTAAGGAGGTGAACACAGGAGGTGAATGAATAACTTGGAATTGCATCTAATCCATGAAGAAAAGAAATGGCCAAACTCGTTGTACTTAACTGTTTCTCATCTGCCATCAGATTTTATGCCCTTAATTTTAAGATAAAAAAAAGTTATTTCTCTTCTTCAGACTACTAAACTGTAGCAAACTGCTTCCTACAAATGTGACAGTGGCTTTCTATTGCTAACAGATAGCACTACCATAACCAAAAAACATTATTGGCATCCATTTCTGCATGCTAGTAATGCACTAAATCACACATGTAGAGCTTAAAACAGTTACTGTTTCAATAAGAAGCCAAATATGTACTATGATCAGAAATACCAGACAGGACGAAATCCTCCTCCTCAAGGAAGAGTAAACTTGTCTGGTGGACATCTACAATAAATAAACTGTAAAAAAAGGAAAACATTGCTGTCCAGGACCAAGAAGGAGCAGATGTGTAATTGGAAGCAATCTCTCCTTAGCCTGAACAAGCAAATAAGAGGGGTCTGTATCACTTCGTCGAATGCGCAAGTGTTCGAATGATGTAATATCAAACCAGGAAGTCCGAAGTGCAAGAAGTATGAACACACAGAACATTGATTTTTTTTCCCAGGGAAAAAAATTGCTGTTCCGGTACAAAAACAAATAAACACGAACACTTTACACTTATACTAATGTGGGGGAGTTTGTCCCCCACACCCCCAACATGAGGGCCTGTGCCCCCCACACCCCATCTACTTAAATATACCAACACCAAGATTGCACCACAGTGGAGGAAATAGCAAAGCTGTATAATTAAGGGTCAATGTATTAGAGCAACTAGAATGACTTCTGAATACAATGATATGCTCAGTGAATTAGACAACATAGGTAGTATGTTTAGTAAATGAGGGTACCCCACTGGACTTATTAATAATACTATTAAATATGTTAAAGAAGAATGGGGTAAAAAGTACAAACCCCTATTAGGTACAGGGCCTTGTGGAACTTCGGACACCACCAGTAGTCCAAGTAATAGTCAAGATGGCAACAAGTTTTAAAGACCATGTATATTCCAATACAGCACATATGTTAAAGAAATACAAAAAATTGTGGAGGGAAACTGGGACATTATGAGAACTGATGAAAATATTTATAAGATATTAGGAGAGCATCCTGTGTTTGTTTATAAAACAGGACATAATTTAAAGAACAAATTTGAGAGTAAGCCCATTACTAGTAAAAATAAAAGAAAGAAAGGGGGCACCCGTAAATGTGGACAGTGCAATCAATGTTTTGCTGTAATGGAAGATACCACCCTTATGTTGGAAGATAACCAAACTGAAAGGCAACTGTCGTACACAACATGTGATTTATTTAACCAAGTGTGCAAAATGCCCAAGTTATTATGTGGGCAAAACTGACAGATGCTTAAGAAATAGAATTTATGATCATTAATATTGTATTAGAAAAAAAAGACATTAATAATGCATTATACAGACATCTTGTCAAAAGTCCAAGTTGCGATACATTTAAATTTGCAATTTTAGAACAAATAATGGCTAATCCCAGGGGTGAAAACATTAGTAATAAATTGGGTGAAAGAGAAACAATGTGGCAAATTTTGTTGAACGCAACCATTCAACCAGGGATCAATGACAGTGTTTCTATAAAGCCTGTTTTGGAATTTAAAACTTAAATAGAACATACATCTAGGGTAGTAGTTTATTTATACGAGTGTAAAGTAACAATCGAATAGTGTTTTTACAATATCATTTATTTTTATATGTTTTTATATGTTGTATATACACATTTGTGATATTAGTGTAGAATTACTTTTATTTCATATGTGAGTGTTTTTTAACAAAATGTACTGAGCACTTTAAATAATTAGTATATTTAATTGACTGATCAATCAACTAGTATCATTGGTTGAACATTTGCATATAACCCAGCATTTAACTAAAGGTTGTGTTCTGATGAAGTCTATTATTATTAGATGAAAGCACTTAACGAGGAGTTTTTTCAAATACAGAAGTGTTTTTTCTGGATTCACACTTGTGTCACTTTGGGACCAAGACACCTAGTACAGCGAACAGGAGTATTGTATGTAACTTTTACATTATTTAGAGACTGCTGTACTTATTGATGTGTGTGTGTGTGTGTGTGTGTGTGTGTGTGTGTGTGTGTAACACACACACACACACACACACACACGCACACACACAACAGCTATTACCATCAATTAAAGCCACTTACATGATTTTTAACTATATACCTCAGATGTTTGTATCAAACAAATAAATGAATCAAATAAACAAATGAATGAATACATAAATAAATGTCAGTCAAGAATTTATCCTCTTAGGTCACTGCTGTTAAAATACAGTATGCAATACACTGCAATCCCTTCCAAATACCTCTCAACCTCTTAGCTCAAGAATTAAAGGGAAAAATTAAAAAATAATCATGGGCAAGAGACTAATCTCAGGGACAGGTAGTGCCTTCATATACTTAGAAACTTGCTAGAATAACAGGCCTTGCATTAGCATGCTTTCTGAATGCTATTAAGCCTGAAACCCAAACACCCGTCATTATTTGGTGACTACAGTCCTCACTGATTTACCAAAAAAGCAATAAACTTTAAAAGGATCAGGCCAGCATATGAGGCAAGAATCAAAAACATTCTGTGAAATCTGAGACAATTGAGAGCATTTACCCCTTCCCACATGCATGTGGTCATCAATTAAAATCACTAGGATGAATATACACCTGAGATCTTTGATTGCAGTTAAATGAATTAGCACATTTGTAAATAAATGCCATACAAGGATGTGCTCACTGCTGTCAGAATACAGTATGCAGATTTTTAATTACTTGTATAAAATTGTTATGATATTTCTCTTATATGTTAAAACAATAAACCTGTTTTGAAAAAAAAAAGAATATAGCATGCAGCTCTCTGTACTCTATACCTCCCAACCTCTTAGCTCAGGAATCTAGGAGAAAACTAAAAGAACGGACAATGAAACAAAAAGCAGAAGCAGTTACAGCATTTATATTTATTTATTTATGTATTTTACATTTGATTACTGGGTAATTATCTGGCTGGGCTGGAAGCCCATTTTCAGCGGAGACCCGTGGAGAAAAGCTCCAATAAACAGCAAACAGTTTTACATTTATACAGAATAATTCAAAAACAAAAACTTAAAAGCAAATAGCAAAAAAATTAGACAGTGGTATCACAAACACTAGTTGGGAATTGAGTTACAAAAGTATAGTAAATATACAGAATTGAATGGAGTTAGGCACAAGTTATTTTACAGCAGAATTAGTTTAGAGTATACATAAGTCTGACAAACTGAACTAGTAGGCATGCAATAATGGTGGACCCAGCATCTGAGGCAAGCAAAATAATATAGAAAGCTAGTCGAGGTTGAGCAAGGACTGAACCAGTGACTGGACAGATGTTCTCTGAGTCTTTGTTTGAATTTGTAAATACTTGAAAACTTGCTAGAAATACAGGCATGAGTATACTTTTCTGAAAGCTGTTAAATCTGGAAACTAAAATGTATGCTTTCATTATTTAATGACATTAATCTTCACTGCTTAACTAATTCCATCCATTGGAGCTCTGGAACTTTGCACAGTAACTTCCAATGGGTGAAGCCTAAGCTTTTTGATGGAAGCAAATTCTGTCCTCATATTTCAAACAAATGTTCATATATTTAGAACCACAGGGGTTACTAAAGAAGAACAAATGGCAAATGGTACTGTCTGTGCAACTTGGTTATTGAGATATTAGAAAAACATGAAACAAAAGTAAATAAATAAGATATATACAACAATTAATATATCTTTTTCTGCAGTTGACAGAGGTCAAATATCAATACAGGTGTATTTGCCATTGTGATGAAATCTTTTAATTCTTCTGTATTTGGCATGGTTTTGGAATTATTAATGCAAATATGAACAAGTAATATCTGAGTCCTAGAAGGGTCAGTAGGATGTAACTGCAGAAACATTACAGGCATAACCCGGATGTAATGAGTTAACCAGAAAATCAACAAACTTTTAGAACAGCAGACCAAAATATGAGTTTAAAATTCAGGAATATTTGGCAGAATCAGGGACAGTTGAGCATTTACATTACCCCCCTCCTGACATACACCTTGAGGCATTTTACAAGATCACCAATTCACCCAAATGCATATCTTTGTGACGGAAGAAATCAGAGCACCTAACAAAAAATGTTATTAGTTGGTAGTTGCCTTTGTAGTGAGTGTGCATTCATGCCTTGTATGTTACCTCCTTCCTAGGTCCTGCACTTTCAATCAAGCTGTCTTAGTCACCTGAGGCAGCCTGAGCCAACAGGAAGCTTTCCTTGCTGCTTCATACAGTAGTCTGGTGAGCCACTCATTGAGCGACTTTTCTGATGTCATCAGGAGCTCTTTCAATTGGAGGAGAAGCCTAATGCCTGGATGATACCAGACTGTATTGAATTTAGCCTGGAGAGTGGATTATAACATTTTTTTCCAGATCTCCTGAGAACTTGGTGCATGCATGGAATTCAGAGCACCCAGAACAGACCAAAAAGTCAGAAATTCAACTATGAGTTCTGTTTTAAAAATCATAATTGACTTTCTTAATTTAACATAATTTTATTTTCTCTTTTTTTTTAGTCAGTACCATGAACTACCTATGGTGTCTTAACCAAATTTGCAGTCAGTACAGTAGTCTAATCTACTCGTTACTATTTACATGTATAATATTGAATTGTACTATGGATTACAATAATTCTGTATAACATCCACTCACAGATAAAATGTAACTTAATCTGCACTGGTTATTATTTGGGTTTTTGCACCCTGAGGAGTAGATGAATTAGGCCCACATGGATAAGTTCACTATCTTGGACAAGAACGATACATAAACAAAAATAAACTGTATGTGTATATGTTCTGCACATTTAGAAAGCAGGAAAGACACCTTCAGATTAAATAACCTGGACATGCAAATATTTGATAACTGTCAAAAGTCATAAAGTCAGTATTCAGCTGTATGGGGATAAAAACTGCGAACTCCTTCCCAATGTCACTAGTTTTCAGTCTTTCTCACAGATTGCTGGCATTTTTAAAATTTGGTGTGAAAGATGTTACTAGGAACAACATTTTGCAATAACTTGCTTGTATTTTCTCTTTCTTTCAGAGCCTGGCTGCAGAAACACTAGTTTATTTTTCTCACCACCTGTCTGGATGCTCTACACTTAGCATAGCACATGACTATTAGTGAATGGAAAACTGTTGTATGGTCTTGAAAGCATTGATCATATAAAAATCACAAGTTACACGAAAAAAAAAACATGGAAGATTATTGTTCCCATTTTCAGTCCTTATATTAGACTTGACTTATTCATTCTTGTTTTAATAATTATTATTAGGCTAATATATGTTTATGTGCTTTATCTTGTTTTTATGACTTTATTTTGTTTATAAAAACATTTAACTTTACCCCATGATGTAATATGCTGAAAGTAATAATCATCCAACCCAAAGAGTTTATAAAATGACACTAAGATGTGACCTCCAATTAATGTTAAAAATAACATAGATAGACTGGGATTCATAGAAATACAATGCAATTATATGCAAGTTTTGCACAGCTAGACAACAATATGTGGCAACACAAGGAGGCACTGAATAATCCCAGTGAAAATTTTCAGTGCTCGTGGTCAGCTAACCTTTCTTTAAATTGCGTAACTGAGCAGAAAGCAGCTGTGCAAGTAGACCTAGCCATGCAGTGAAACTGAGCAAGTAGACACCACTGTACAGTGAAACTGTGCACATAGATCTTATACATGCAGTGAAACTGTGCAAGTAGACACCACTGTACAGTGAAACTGTGCACATAGATCTTACCCATGCAGTGAAACTGTGCAAGTAGACACAGCTGTGTAGTGAAATTGCACAAATAAACCTAGCCATGTAGTGAAAACTGTGCAACTAGACCTAGCCATGCAGTAAACTGTGCAAGTAGACACAGCTGTGCAATAAAACTGTATAAGTAGACCAAGCAATGCAGTGAAACTGTGCAAGTAGACACAGCTGTGTAGTGAAGCTGTGCAAGTAGAACTATCCATGCAGTGAAAGTGTGTAAGTAGACACAGGTGTGCAGTGAAATTTGTATAAAGAAACACAATCCATACAGCAGTCACTTGCTACATTGTGCAGTCTTGTTAGAAAAGAAAACATAAACTCAAATCAATATATCTCAATATAAAGTGGTGCCTGTGTCAGCTAGGCTGTGTATGTTAGTGTCTCCCTCAGCAGGATGCCACTAGGTGCCATACATTATTACTACTGAAATATGGTTTCCACTTGTGTAGAGAACTTGTAGATTCATAAAAGGAGGGAAAGAGATGCACTGGAAAGTAAGAAAAAGGGAAATAACAATCGGAGGGTCATAGAAGGAGTGTGCCGGATATGGGGAAGGACTACAACCTTTTTGTGATACAGCCGCATTGTTTTTTCTTCATATAGGGGAGAAGGGGAAGAGTGAAAGGGAAAGCAGAGTAGAAAGGACGGTTAACATAATGAGCAGGGGACAATAGCAAACAAGGGTTGAAGTATACACACTAGGATGAGGAGACCCAGGATAGACAGGAAGAACTAGATGGTAGACAAATGGTGATGGAGTGGGTTGGTCAACCCAAAGGGTATAAGGTATGACACAACAGGAAGGGAGCACACTTGGCTGGGGATAGCTAGGGTCTAAGCAGCTGACATGACATCTCACATCCTGGAACAGAGCGACATTAAAGCGATATATCCCCACATGATTGATCAGGATGACCAGTAGTATGAGCCACACCTTCAACTGGTAACCTGATGACAGGAACTGCCAGCTGAATGAATCTGTTATCTACTCCAGGAAGCTTTCCATCTAGGCTATATATCTGATAATTGTTATCTCTTCATCACAGCCTCTCAGGGCAGGTGGGTTACCTTCCAGTGAGGGTGCCAGAACCTCCATCTAGTGAAACACTCCCACCCTCATCACCCTGTTGCACATTAACCACAATCTAAGCAGGAGCAGGATGTGTTGGAGGTACCTGCAGAATAAATCTATCATCCAGACCTGCAGTGAGGAGACAAAATGGTAAGGTAACCATAAATAAATAAGGCCTGACATTGAACTGAATATATTTAACTGACATATTAGCACTTGTGATGGGAAGCTAACCATGGTTGAGTGCAAACCTCTCATGCTTTCTGTGGAAAATGATACAATTTGTATCCCACTGTACTTATGCTGAAAGAGAAAAACCACATCAGGGTATCACAGATACAATCCCCTAATTATTTCCCATTAGCTCCATGACAGGCAGCTGGCAAGTGTGTCCCCTGCACATACGTTGAGTCATAAAGAGAATATGGCACATGTGCACATGAGGGTGGAGACATAAAGTACAGTCACTGTGACATAGTGCAGTGTAACCATACCCCTGAATAGGGCTCTCCATAACTTACATGAAATGTAGTCAGCATATCACTTTCAGAGCTACTAGCACCACCTCTAACTGACAATGAAGTTCCAGGCAGTCACAGACTTAATTACTTAGATGAGCTTGACAAATACTTCACAGTACAACAATAGTCCGAAATCTAAAACAGGATAAAAGAAAAAACATAAAAACAACAACAACAATAACAAAAAATAATATACCATTCAGGACATTCTTGCCTAAGTTTTGCTTCCCATGCATGGAGATTGTTCAGGTTTCTGTGGCACAGGTCATCAAAATGATGCCTTCACTCTTCCCCTAAACTGGTGATGCCTGTGGCAGACCACATCTCCCCAATAGGCTACACAAGGCATCTACTTTCTGGTAGGCACTCCTTGAAATGGCCCTGAAGGTGGCAAAACATAGTCTTGCTGTCATTCAAGGTGCTGTTTGGTAGACACTAGCTGAAGCTACCATTCTCCTGATTCTGTTCTGAAAATGTTGTCTCTTTCATTATGGATAGAATTATAGGAAGGAAATCATGCCTGTAGTGTGATATCTGCAGTATGGCTACCCATGAAATAGTGCAGTGTGCATACTCAGGCAGGCATCAATCACAAACTTGCAGTCATAAGCTAATTAAGGTAAGCATAGACAGTAGGCTGTACCTTATACAATAAAATACAGTAATTGACAAACATTCATGCCTCCCGACCTAATGTGCCACAAATAATATAAACTTGCATAACCACTTTCTAGGCTATGTTGTGCACATCTGGGATGCTGTTTTGCTTATCTGAGTAACAATGATAGGAATAACAGCATTATTTGGATGCATAGGTAGTCTGAGGAGGTACACTGTACTCTGAAAGTGAGCAGTAAACTATTTTTGTCTACCTCCCTTAGGATGAGCACTTTCCATTGGACATTACATTACAAAGGCTAGAAACAGGAATATGTGTCCCTGCATTTGTCTTATGTTTATTGATAGTACTGACAACAAGGTAGCCCACAATAAAGGGCAGCATGTCTTTGTACATACCTGTCACTTACAGTAATATGATGGCCTGTCTAATGGATGTATGCGCCTGTGGTGTAGAGAACAACACTCATCGGTCCTACACCCACATTCCCCCAGGATACTACAGTAGGGCCATATGGTGAGTACAGCAGTCATATACCCTACACCTATATTCTCCAACATTCTACAGTAGGCTATTTGGTGAGTACAGCAGTCATATACCCTATACCCACATTCCACCAACATACTATAGTAGGACCATATGGTGAGTACAGCAGTTATAAGTTCTACATCCACATTCTCCTGACATACTACAGTAGGGCAGTCATATGCCCTACATCCACATTCCCACACATACTACAGTTGGCCATATGGTGAGTACAGCAGTCATATGTCCTATACCCACATTCCTCCAACATACTACAGTAAGGCTATATAGTAAGTACAGCAGTCACATGTCCTACATCCACTGTCCCCCATCATACTACAGTAGGGCCATAACACTCGCATTTATCAAGATGACCTCAACTGTCAGCAGTATGGATGACTGCCTTACACTATACATATACCTTGGCATGCAAACCTGGCATATGTTTTCCCATATCTGTTTCTATAAGTATCAAATGGCATACCCCACAGCCATCAGTCTGATTATAACGTGGTCTGCATAAATTATCCCTTTTTCTGTAACTGTTATTATGCCAATTCCAACAGAATATAGTCTGTAGCAATATGTCATGTGCTTACAAGTGTTTGCGTATATGGAAGATGAAGTGGAAGTCAGAGACTGGACATTTTCAGTCCTGGTGCAAATGCTGTCATGCTGCAAGCAGCTAGGACACCAGTATGGTATGTGGTATGGAAAAAGGGTGCTAACCAGCCTTTAAGTGACCATTTGTGGCAGACATTGGTCCATGTCATAAATGCTGTGGGAGGGAGCAATTCTATGTTTAGGCAATGTTGAATGTTGCATGCATGTTACCAACATGCTGCACAGCCCCAGTGAAAAGACACTTTCCATAACAACAGAGAGTTTAACCTAGAGCGGGGGCACCTAGGAACAGCAGGATGACACAGCCAGAGGAGCTTTTGATGTCCCTGCATTGGGGGCACAGATTCTGAAATTATCTATGGAGGACTGAACATTGACATCAGAATGGGCCCACCCTTATGTATCTTGATGGGTGATGCACCAGATTAGTATCTTTTACACTAGATTTCTGTACAGCTGTACTGTAGATAGATACAGCAGGCTGATCACAGCAACTATTAGCAATGTACTGTTCTAGGTACATCATGTATCCATCCATGTCAGGATGATAGCAGAGGTACATTGGTTTGTATGGTACATCTTGTATGAACCCATACCTCTCAACCTCTTAGTACAAGAAATTTGGACAAAGCCTGACAACATGGGGAGGCGGGGGCAAAGGCCCAAAACTAGTTACATACTTTAAATATTGCTCTTATAAACATAGAAAGCTGCCAGAGTAACAGGGTTTGTTTTAACATACATTTTCTGAAGGATTTGATGTCTGAAACTGAAATGCATGTTATTTAGCGACTTCAGTCCTCAGATAATCCCAGTGATTTGCCAGAAAAAAACACAAATTTTATGAGGAACATATGAGCTAAACCAATGAACCTATAAAATCTAGTAATTCTGGGAAAATCTGGACAGTTGAGAGGTATGTATGAACCCAATGGAGCATATTTTGGCACAGGTAACCATGCTTACCCTGGCGTATCTTTTGTTGTGTGTATTTATAGGGGAACGCACTGCTACACTGATACCTACAGAGGCTGGAGTACAACAAAAGATTGATTTTGACACTTGCCCTGAGGCTGCTGCTGATGAAACGTTGTTACCTGAAGCACAGGCTGAATCTGTAGCTTCACTCAAATGAGAAAATGAGGCTGTACGGAATGAGTGCTCACCATCCCTAGTAGTCTGTGGGGGGGGGGGTGGCTCCAAACACCAGCACTGATCACTGTATGATGCCAACATTGAATCTGCATACTTCAGTTGAAATTAATATACCCACCATTTTTCAGCCTCACAGGGGTTCCCAGTGCCATCACATGTCATATAAAAGCACTAAGGATCACTCAGCAGATGTGCTACAGCATCAGCCAGATGCACTCTGGTGCAACCCAGGCCAGCAAGGAAATCACTTTTGTGCTTTTTGGCATCCAGGAAAATAGAGAGACTAGGGACAAAATATTAACTGTTCTGATGAGGTCTGACATGTCACTGCCATTTTGACCACCTTGCAGAGGATTACCAGTGCTGCAGTCACCACACTCACTGGTAGTATTGGTTGAGGTCAGTGGAGGGTATTTATTAGGTATGGCCTGCATATGGATTTGTACCACACTTTGCCACCCTCATTGTCGTGGTCACAACTCTCAGCCTCATCTGGTAGGAGAACATATGAGTGGAATTCAACCAGATCACACTTCCATAGTAGTACACCATCCCTGTTAGGGTCTGTACAAGTCCTAGTACAATAATCAAGCTTAGTGTCCACAGAGCATTGTCACATAGTGGCACTGCAAGCACATCAAAGGAGAAAATTCTCCGTGAAATGGAATACTAATTATCTCAAGACTTCTACATCCATATCATGCCATAGTCACATAGTGAGACCCCCTTCTCATCACAGGAGGAATTTGTCTATGACAAAGAATACCCATCATGTCAAGACCCCCATCTCAGACTTCTGATATATACCCACCCCAAACCAGTGTGAAGACAGACATGTGTCATTGTGTGCATACACAGCTGTGTACATGATGGTAATTGTGACCCCATCCCACCTTCCCCTCTTTTGTGGAAAATAATAGGAATATCTTATGTAAAGTGTAGCTCAACCATTAAATGAATAGCATAGACACATAATTACACTGCATGCACCTTGTCTGAGATGTGTGATGTAACACTGTCGCTGAATGCTCATCAGGGCACATAAGTGTAGACTAGACATTTTGGCTTCATATACACTGCTACATACTGTGTCCATTGCTGCCTGGGAGGTAACTGAATGGCTGATGGTTGTTCTTGTAACATTGCACTCACATTGAATAGTGGTGTAGATGTGCTTTCCCTGTGTGTGCATGGTCTGACCATGTCAGTATTCTGGGACTGCTCAACCTGTTTCTTCACCACCATAGTATGGAACATGCAGCATGCTAAAAACATCCTGCAGGCTGTGGCAGGATTATATTGGAATGCCTCCCAGACATGTTGAAGTAGCACAAGTGAGTGCTGAGCAGGCTGAAGATACACTCTGCAATGCTGCAGATTTGTGTGTGTGGGGTTATGCTGCTGTTTGGCTACATTATGTGGGTTTTACATGACTGCATATCCAGCATCACCTACATATGGGCAAACTAGAAATGTAGCCATATACCTTAGCATAAGCCACTATGATTTTACTTAGCAGCTAAATGGCCCAGTGGAATTTCAATATGTAGGAAGTGGAAATATAGCCGAGATGTAAGCCAGATATGTGTATCAGTGAAAAATATGAACTGTCAGGTAGCTGTGCATATATGTTGGTTATGATCACGTGCTACCTGGCAGTTCACAGGATGGTAGACTTTCCTGTTCACAAACCTTTCTGATTGTGGGCCAGGCGTGGCTTTTCTTGTTAAACATATGCCCCTAGTATTTCCTTGGGCATGCAGTGTTGTAGGAGGCAAGTATGATGTTGGCTGTCTATTGTGGTGTACTAGATAACCATATATAATCCTTCACAAATGGTACTGAGTAACCCATTGAGTACTGTAGAGGTGGAGGTCTGTGAAGTATATAGTGTGACCCTAGCTGGTCTGTGAAATATATAGCATGACCCTAGCTGCTTTGGCCTGCAAAATATATAGTGTGACTCTAGTTGATCTGTGAAATATATAGTGTGACCCTAGCTGGTCTGGTCTGTGAAATATATAGCGTGACAATAGCTGGTCTGGTCTGTGAAATATATACTGTGACCCTAGCTGGTATGTGAAATATATAGCATGCCCCTAGCTGGTCTGGTCTGTGAAATATATAGTGTGACCCTAGCTGGTCTGGTCTGTGAAATATATAGTGTGCCTCTAGCTGGTCTGTGAAATGTATAGTGTGGCCCTAGTTGGTCTGATCTGTGAAATATATAGTGTGGCCCTAGCTGGTCTGTGAAATATATAGTGTGGCCCTAGCTGGTCTGATCTGTGAAATATATAGTGTGACTTTAGCTGGTCTGTGAAATATATAGCATGACCCTAGCTGGTCTGGTCTGTGAAATATACAGTGAGACACTAGCTGGTCTGGTCTGTGAAATATATAGTATGACCATAGCTGGTCTGGTCTGTGAAATATATAGTGTGCCTCTAGCTGGTCTGTGAAATATATAGTGTGGCCCTAGCTGGTCTGATCTGTGAAATATATAGTGTGACCCTAGCTGGTCTGTGAAATATATAGTGTGGCCTAGCTGGTCTGATCTGTGAAATATATAGTGTGACCCTAGCTGGTCTGTGAAATATATAGCATGACCCTAGTTGGTCTGTGAAATATACAGTGTGACCCTAGGTGGTCTGGTCTGTGAAATATATAGTGACCCTAGGTGGTCTGATCTGTGAAATATATAGTGTGACCCTAGCTGGTCTGGTCTGTGAAATATATAGTAAGACCCTAGCTGGTCTGGTCTGTGAAATATATAGTATGACCCTAGCTGATCTGTGAAATATATAGTGTGACCTTAGCTGGTCTTGTCTAGGAAAAATCTAGTGTGACCCTAGCTGGTCTGGTCTGTGAAATATATAATGTGACCCTAGCTGATCTTTGAAATATATAGCATGACCCTAGCTGGTCTGGTCTGTGAAATATATAGTGTGACCCTAGCTGGTCTGTGAAATATGTGAATAAAAACTGCTTGGAGTACTTAGTGATGATCAGCTCAAGTTTGATACCCACCTACAAACAAATATAAAAAAAAAAACACCAAAAACTAGGCATGCTCTACCGCCACAATCGTTACCTCACCCCCTCTACCAGGCTTGTTCCCTCTACCACATATCTTATCCCTTCTCTCCTTTATGGTGCCCCACTCCTAACTAACTTACAATCTTCCCTAAAGACAAAAATCTCTTGCTGTTACAACAAAATCTCCAAATTCGCCACTGGATACATATATTCCACCCATCACTGTACTGCCCTCCACAAACTAAATTGGCTAGAGTTGCCCAATTACCTCACCTACATTCAACTCATCTTTAATCCCTCTGTTTGCCCCTCCCTTGCCTCAACCTTTAAAATTCACCTTCCCAATAGACTCCTAAGAACCAATACCCAAAATCTGATTGAACTGCATAAGCCTGCATATCCACCTGGCAAATTTCTACTCTCTTTCTCCTTAGCATGTCTCTGGAACTCCCTGCCACCTCACCTTTGCACCACTAGCAGCCTCTCTACTTTCAAAACCTTGCCTCATTCTTACCTAACATCCCTCTGGGAATGCTCCTGTTCCCATACCACATTAATTCCCCGGTAACACACCTATTTCATAGCCCCACTCTCTATCTTCCTCCCCATCCTTTCTCTATACTGTCTTTCTCCCCACTTCCTTCCTTACTTCCCTTATTCCCTAAACTCATCTCTCCCTTACCCCATATACCCAGTTCTGTCTCTTCCTCCTCCTCCTTCATATTTTCCTCAGCAGAAATACTCATTCTGTAAATATTTTCTTATAGTTGTATGCATTTGCAATCATAGGAATTACATATTTGTAAATATTTTAAATATTCACTTAAAGATCCTTTAATTCTGTTTTTGCATCTTACTAAATTGTACCTTCAGATAGCATTTCTATCTGTACTATTGGTATTCTATACTAATGAAATATTGTTATTTTATTCAATGTATACTGTGGAGCTTTTCTCCCCAGGAATCCATTGAAAATGGGCTCGTCTGGCCCAATGGACTATCCTGGCAAACAAACTTCAAATAAATAAATAAATAAATAAATAAATAAATATAGTGTGAGCATAGCTGATCTGGTTTGTGAAATATAAAGCATGATCCCAGCTGGTCTCTGAATGGTCCCTGTAGCTAATGTAGAGAAAGCTATGCATACCCTTGTTTCTGCAGGTATGGGAAAGCCACACATATATATCAGTTCTGTATGTAGGTGACATTAACAAATATCCATATAAACTCCCAATCAACTCTAAAATGATCATTACTCTTTAGATAATTGAAGTTATGATAAATCACCTGCTGAGTGCACATTTGTGTTGGCGCTAAATGGAGCCTCAAACATACTTGTGGAATCTGGACTATAGTATGCTACTTTACAATGACTGCTGTGGTTCTGTTTTTTAAACATGTTTATTGAATTATCACCTATGACATAGGCACATTTACAATTATACAAAAGTAATCAAACTGTATTAATAAATTAACATTAACAAACATTATTCTTCATATATATTGATATATATCATATAACCTAATCAGCATTACATAAATTATTAAATTCCTGCCCCTTTTTTAAAACAAGAAACATCTTTATTAAACCATCACTTACAGCATAAGCAATCATACATTTATATAAATGAAAACAAAGTGCACTGACACAATCCTAGTTGCAAGCATTTTATATCACAAACCATGCTGCCATACTCCCAGTTGCAAACATTATACATCATTTATAATCTACCCAATCATTTGCAGTCAAACATTACATAGTTTTTTTAAGCCCTGCCTTCTTTTAAACCTCATTCCTTCCCTGTATGTATTGTTCCCATAATTCCCATGTTTTCCTATGTAGTTTGTTCCTACCCATTTCTATAGATCTCAATTACAGTTGTTTTATCTCTGTTACTATATTCACTACTTCTAGTATAGTTGGTTTAGATTTCCATTTTGTAGTAATTGCTTTTCTGGCAGCCACCATAACCTTGCTACATGTAGTGACATTTTTGGTGTGATTTTCTCTTTTATAGTCAGGCAACAGAGCTGCACAATTTCCTCTGTAGATGGCTGTGAATTAAGACTATGTTTACCTTGTATATATTTTAATACCATTAGGACCTCATTCATTAGTATGTCATTATGTTGTCATTTGCATACAGTATGTCTTCTACTGTGCATTTGGGTTCACTGTACTAGAGTGCAACACGGGACTATGAACTGTTAGTAGCATGTGCCAGTCTGTGCATTGCTGATTCTAGCACAAAAGCATGTTGCCTACTGCACAACTTGTGTATGAATCCTGTCCATAAGTTCTTATTCTTGGTACTTTTCTAAATAGAAAGATGTCTGAATGTGAGACCATCCTGCAACTCAAACACATACATGCTTGTGTAGTTACTGAGACAGGGTTTGGATGCAGTGACCAGGCCCTTGGTTAACTATGGATAGTGTACCTTTATTTGTCAGAAGTGTCATCACCTCATGTCAGATTACCCATGACCTCAACTCGGAGCTCCTGGAGATCAAAATCACCATTAACAAATCCAGCTTTTACTTCATTGCTATTGAGTTTAATTTATTTATTCTAATTTAATTATTAATTTTAATTAGGGATTCAGAACCCCATCAACGTACTTCTCATATGTGCAGAATTTCTCAGAATGTCCAGATTCTTGCCTCATATTTTATCTGCTCATCATAAAATTTGTAGTTTTCCTGCAACTCATTGAAGATTGCATTCAGTAAATAATGACAAACATTTAAGTTTCAGACTTATATCCTTCAGAAAATACACACTAATATAAAACATTTTATTCAAATATCTTTCTAAGTTCTTAGTTGTCCTACCATTATTTTTGTCTTTGTACAGATTTCTTGTACTAAGACGTTGAGAGGTATGTCCATTAATGCCTCTCAAAGATCATGGGAATTATCTTAGCACCATTAATAGCTCCCTGCTAGGGATTTTCAATTACTCAAGCAGTATTTGGTACACTTACCTCTAAAAGTGGGCATGCTCAGCTTTTCCTGGATTTTGTTAATGCTAATGTGGTAGAGCAAATCATAAAACTACCCACTAGAGGCTGTGATATGCTTGACCTAGTCCTTACCAACCTAGCACCTGCTAGTACTCCACCTCGTGTCTCCTCATCCCAAGTCAAATCTGACTGTAATTCAATCATCCTCTTTGTTAGGGCTAGTGGTACCATCCCACCACTAAATTAGATAGTCTTTAGGAACTTTACCAGTGCAAATATACTTCATCTTGTAGAAAGGTATGCAAAATTCCTAACAATGCCCCACACATGATCGCAGATGGGAGGGCTGGCACATTCACCTCTGATTTTTACCTGTACCTGAACAAGTTTATAGAAAAGTCAGTACTTCTCTGCCCTAAATAGAATGGGAAATTCAGGAATAAATCTCTTTGGAGGAGCTCCCATATTTATAAACTGTATAACAAAAGAAGGAAACTTATGAAAAGTTGTAAGATATCCTCACCCCATTATCTCAGGACCACATTGAAACATGCCAGCAAGGAACATAAGGGTACTATCAGAAAATGTAAAGCAGAGTACAGGCATAAGGTTGCTACAGATACCAAAGGAAACTACACATCTTTCTTCAGTTATATCAGGAAATTAAGGAATAATGTGTAATGTCCAACAATGCTCTGAGCTCACCTATAATGGTATCATATATTCCAATCCCAATGCTGTAGCCAAGACAAATTTAGTGCTAACTTTACCCCATCTGCCCACATTGTTGACTCAGTATCCCTGAAAATTTACTTTCCCCTAAAAATCACATTGTAATAATGATTAAAAGTAATACCTCCATGAGAACAGACAATATACCAGACTGCATTCTCATAGTGCAAAGTATATGTTATCTGAGCCTGTACTTAACATTTTCAACCTCAGCTTATCCAGTCTGTGCCTGATGCCTGGAGAGTAGCTACTGTGAATACACTACACAAGTCCCCTTTACAAATCCAGGCAGTTATAGGCCCATCAGCCTCATGAGGCCTATACACAAAGCCATGGAATGTATCATAGCAAAATTCATTTATACAGGCACAGGCTACTTAACTAGATCTAAGGAAGTCTGTCATTGTGAAGGGCAGGTCTCATTTTCTGAAGCTTGGATGCTTCTTTGAAAAGGTCAAAGAGGATATGGACAGTGGTCACTCAATGCACACTGCTTATATCAATCTTTTCACAGTATTCCCTATGCTGATATTTCTTACAAAATTAGGCAAATGTAATGTAAACCCCTATGCTATCCACAGGATTGAAAATTGGCTGTGCAACAGATCTCATTTTGTGAAAATTGCTGGCACTCTCTCTGAATGTAAAAATTGAAGCTAGTGGAGTACTGCAGGGATCTCTGCTAGGCCTTCTCTTGTTTGGCATTTATTTTGCAGACATCCAGTCCAGTATACCAGAAGTGTGGCTGACCAAGTTTGCTGATGATTGCAAGCTGGACAGTGTTAGCTGCTCAGCCACTAATACTAAACAGCTCCAGCAAGGTGAAAATGGTCTCAAGTTAAATGCAAACAGATACAGCATAATGGCATTTCATAAAAAAGCTGTTCCTACTGCGTATATATTTAAATGGTACTCCCTTTTTAGATTGATACAGTCATTGCAGTGTCAGTGGTGCAACAGGTAGCACACTTGCCTTTGGTGTGAAGGTTGTAGGTTCTATTCCCACACCATCTAGATGGATTATCTATACTAGAGTGCAGCATAGAGGGTGATGCACTCTTGAGTGTGTTATCCTTCAGGTAAGATGTTAAACCAAGGTTCCACTTGCTTGAGATGGTTGTACCTTAGGTGGACGTAAGACAGCCCTGCCCAAATTTCCCCTAGTAGTATAAGTACCATCTCGGGGTTCCCCTAAAAAGAGCCCACTGGCCTAGTGGGACTAACCTGAGTACAGCTGTAGACAATTCTCTCTCATTTGATGTTTAAACCATAGTTCAGGAAATCTTTCTATCTGGCAAAGTTAATTTCTAATTGAATGTCTTCAAGATCCAGTGAAGTCATCTTGCCACAATAGTCTTAATTTAATAGACATAAGGGGACACATTGCCCCCTTTGGTATGTATACATAAAATAATATTGCTCAACTAGAAAGGTCCAAAGATACTTTACCAAGAAAACCAAAGTCCTTAAATCTTTCAAGTATCCTGATAGCTTAGCACAACAATCATTATGCTAAGGAACCTACATGCTGCTCTGAGTTGAGCATTTGTCTTACTTTCTGGTAAAAGACCTGATCCTATTGATCTTCTCTTTCTTTGCAAAATCAGTGGCTCTACAAATATCCACAGTAAGGGCCTGCATCTTCACCAACAAAATCAGTGGCTCTACAAATATCCACAGTAAAGGCCTGCATCTTCACCAACAAAATCAGTGGCTCTACAAATATCCACAGTAAGGGCCTGCATCTTCACCAACAAAATCAATGGCTCTACAAATATCCACAGTAAGGGCCTGCATCTTCACCAACAAAATCAGTGGCTCTACAAATATCCACAGTAAGGGCCTGCATCTTCACCAACAAAATCAGTGGCTCTACAAATATCCACAGTAAGAGCCTGCATCTTCACCAACAAATCAGTGGCTCTACAAATATCCACAGTAAGGGCCTGCATCTTCACCAACAAAATCAGTGGCATCAGTGGCTCTACAAATATCCACAGTAAGGGTCTTCACCAACAAAATCAGTGGCTCTACAAATATCCACAGTAAGGGCCTGCATCTTCACCAACAAAATCAGTGGCTCTACAAATATCCACAGTAAGGGCCTACATCTTCACCAACAAAGAAGAAGAAGTTCTGGAAAGTTAGGTTCTTAACATATTCCCAGCCTATGGGATAAGTTATTGCTACAGCTCAAACAAAGTACTACTTTGATGAAGGCTAGTTTTGATGATTGGATGGCTAGACACAAATTTGCACTAGGACTGTCATGCATAGCCCTGCATGATTTGGAAGGTAAGCACTATTTAAGTGCTTGTAAATGGAGGCACACGCTTTTAAGTGCATCATTAAAGGTGGATATCTCTAGGCATCTTATGGTCCTCATAATCGCCTGCATAGTATTGTTTCTCTGTTCCTATGTTCATTTCTCTATATGTTTGTATGTTATGCAGAAAACATGCATTTAGTAATACCGCCTTTACATTACTCTAAACTATGAAAGTGCTTGATGACAAGTCAATGAAGTGAAATACAAGAGGCTGATGCTCACACAGCAGGTGGATTATTATAAGCAAGAACATAAATCATCATGTCTGTTGTTTGCTAATAGTGTGCTCTGCTGCAGAATCTGCTTATCTGTGTGTACTACATAATCTTTAAACAGAAAAGGCCTAGAAAACTGCCTTGCAATCAGTAATCGTCTGTTCCTTACATTAGCTAAATAAAACTGAAATGCTTTTATAGCAACGTCATGTGGTAAATAATCCACATGTATATAATTATGGGACAAAATAAACTCATTTTAACCTGTTACTGTATGTATTTTAGTGCCCTTGCTAATATTGGCTGTATGGCATGTTTTATTTATTTTTTATTTATTATTTGTTGACTGGGTTAGTCCCACTAAGCTAATAGCCTCTCTTCAGGGGAGACCTGAGGTAGTATTTATACTACTAGGGAACATTTGGCCAGGGCATTGAAGAACTTAACCTACTCTTTTTGATAGTTGCCTTGGGATCTTTTATATCCACCTGAGCTACCACCGACTAAGGCAGATGGGCCTCAGTTTAACATCTCATTTGAAGGATGACACACTCAGGAGTGCAGCACCCCCTTATCTTGTACTGTGGTGTCAACAATCTGTCTTCCTGGGGTGGAAATAAAACCCACAGCCTTCTCCACTACTTGCCAGTGTGATACCTGTTGTGCCAATGACACTGGTTTTGCCATTTAACGTTTGCCATTTTATTTTAGCTGAGTTTGCAGAAAAAAAGGAAAGACTTGCAATGATTAAAAAAACATTTTATTTTTACTTCCCAGTTTGCTATGGTTGCGGATCTCAATGATAATAAGGAAACCATCCTACATTTTCAGTAAAATTTTCTTTAGTCAGTTCCATGCAGAAAAAAAGCATAGTGTATTCTTTTGCCTTCTTACTTGAAATGGTCATTTATGTTGTGTTTAATCTATTTTGACTTCCATGGAGGTATACAACACACAAGATTTGTTGTTGATCAGGTGCCAGACACCAAAATCATAAATTTGTATGTTTCATCCAGACAGATAAGGCTGAACACTAAAACCATAGATACTTAAGTTTAATTTTAGAGTAGAAGTGCAGTACCACTAAAAAAATTAGTTTTGTTTATATATTTTTTCTTATTATTTTTACCTTGTGTACTCCTTTCCACAGAGTTTTGCAGCAACTACAAAGTATTTAACAATATTGTAAGTCTACAATGTACCTTAAAGAATGTAAACAAAGTATCCAAAATAATGAACTGTTATGACAATTACCTAATGCTGCAAAATGGTGCAATTACCCTATGGGGTAATTTCCATTTCTATTTTTATTTTTTATTTTATTTATTTATTTTACATTTGTTGGTACAAATCCCCCCAACACACACACACACACACACACACACACACACACACACACACACACACACACACACACACACACACACACACACACAAACACAGAATAAAAATGACCATGCTCTGTGCCACATGGCTATAAAGCCTTTCCCTGTATTTATTTTCAAGATAGATACCTCTGACAATGTTTATGTAGGTAACCCATCTAATAAAATCATAAGGTGCTACACTGAAATTGATACAGAAATGCTGGTTTATTAGCCGTTGAAATGGAGTGGATATTAAATCCTGCTGTTATTTAAAAATAGAACATATGTGTGTAGTTCACTTGTCTTGTATAGCTGTACACTAAGTTAATACTTAGCTAGAGTTATTTGTAGATGGCATTTATGTTATATCTTCTTGAAGGTACATTAAAGTACTGCACACATAACAATACTAATCTACATTTGATATGATCTGTATATAATATATTTGCATATAATTTCAAGAATTTTTCATTTTTATTGTATAATACTGAGGAATAAACAAAGAATTAATTTGCTAGGTATTAATTCAATGCAGAACATTATAACTGCATCTCTGATCAAAACCAGCTTTATATGCTTTGAGCCATGGATGTCATGAAATCTGGCTCCCCTGCACATGTTTGAGATGAAACTGCTGAGTGCCAGTAGGATGCTGAAAAAAAAGATAAATGGCAAAATTGTGTACACTGTTTTCCGTAGGAAATCATTGCCAGTGTG
This sequence comes from Protopterus annectens, assembly GCF_019279795.1. Taxonomy (NCBI): domain Eukaryota; kingdom Metazoa; phylum Chordata; order Ceratodontiformes; family Protopteridae; genus Protopterus; species Protopterus annectens. Next base: position 345,653,627 of record NC_056736.1, read on the forward strand.
GTTTCCGTGGTGTGCTGCAAATGATTCACTTTTTTGGGAGAGTTCTCTGTGTTTTGAGTTGGTGCAACCATGGAGCTGGTATATATATATATATATATATATATATATATATATATATATGGGGGCAGGGTGGGGAGGTGCAAGGGAGGCTTCCCCCCTGCAAAAAAACCCCAACTAAAATGAATTTTTTTCATCCTTTTGACTTTCTGGCATTTTTTTTTTGGTCTTTTCAATTTGTCGATTTTTAGGAAGTCAACATTTCATAGTAGAACTACAGAAATTCACCTTGAGAATGAAATGAAGCCGGAGAGTTGAATCTTGACACCCATGTCAAGAACATGTAACAAACAAATAGCTATGATCAGAGAGACCCACTTACAACTATTTGTAGTGTATGGAGCTTTATGTGCTGTATATACTTACTACCAGTTACAGTGTCAAGAGTATGAAGTGTTTTACAGCTTCTGTAAAACACTTACCATAACCACACAGACAGAACCCAGAAGCTAAATGTCCCAATAATCCTTTAAAAAACATTATACACTTTGTTCCTTCCACTTTTGTGCATGTAACAGCAAAGCCATGAGCGATGGCAGTGCATGCATGTGCACGTGTTTGTGTGTGTGCGTGTGTGTGCGTGCGTGTGTGTGCGTGTGCGTGTGTGTGCGTGTGTGTGTGTGTGTGTGTGTGTGTGTGTGTGTGTGTGTGTGAGTGTGTGTGTGTGTGTTTGTACTGCTAGAAATAATACAATCAGTTCTAAAAGTACTGGTATTAGATTTCCTTTTCTGTGAAATCTTTATTAAATGTTTTCTGGTATTATATTATATTTCCTTTTCTGTGAAATCTTTATTAAATGTTTTCAACAGACTATATAAAGAAATAAGGTTAACAGAACGTGATTGAGAGAAGAAAACAATAAGCATTCATGTTATTATTCTGTGCAGCAAATGTTGGGACTTGTTTGCCACTCAGCCTGAATTCATACTGAATTCATTGCCCAGAAAATGATGTTTATTTTTTAAGAAGTTTGAATGCCAGGATGATAAATGATCCTCTAAGTGAAATGTTTATTCTAGTTCAGCAACAGCCAATTGAACAGTATGTAGATACAGCTGATGAAATGCTGTTGACACTGCTATTAAATAGGGCAATGCATTTTGATGGAGAATATTAATGAAGGGGAGGCACTTAAGGGCATTTTGACAAGTCTAGCTTACATAAAGCCACAGATAGGATCAAATCCCAGGATAGGAAAAACTAATAAACAAAGTAATCCTAGGAACCAGCTCCAAATCTGGAAAAAAACACCACCAGCAATGGCACAAACAGCAGTTTTTCTCCAATTTTATTCCACAGCGTTACAAGATTGAGTGCTTTTGTCTTACTGGAAGACTTCATCAAAATAAAATCACTCTGTTTTCCACTGAATTTATACCAAACATTGTACAAGCATAGAACATAATTTCAACGTTTTAAAAATTACAAATGATGTCATTTGCTGCTTTTAAAAAATTACGTAATTTCCTGCTTATATAAAAAATAATCTTGTTAAAATTGATACAAACTTCTCAGCAAGGTAATATAAATGAAAGCACATATTATATTATATTATATAAAAGACATATAAACACTTTGTACTTTTTCTTAAAATCATTTTAAAACAACATTTGTTTATACACATTTTCATCATAATATAGCAGCCCTCATTTTTAATACAGGACCTAGTGAAAGCTGCCCATTAAGCCCTGGGGGTGTCCCTGTATTTAACCGCAGATGCCATAACAATTCATGGTACTCCAACAGGGTTTCCCATTGTCCACCCCCTCAGGCTTGGTTCAACTTGTTCTAACATCCAAAATAAAAATCTCCCACTGGAACAGTCTTTCAAATGCGTGTAAAGTTCCTTGGTTTCCATGCAGATGTTCATAGACCCTAGTTTTTAATACTCTCCGTTTTCCCCACATACTAGGCTAAACACACTTGATAGAATCAAAAACACACCTCTCTGGAACAACGTAAAATTTCAAAGCAAACACATGACCATTTACTTATGATGTAACTTCCTCTTTGTTAAATATGCAACAAAATGAATGATAGGTCTGATTTTGTTGCATATTTAAAAAAGAGGAAGTTACATCATAAGTAAATGGTCATGTGTTTGTTTTAGTAGTGTTTTAAGCTAGTAGTATTTTACTATATTATTCAGTCTGAGGGAGTCCGAGTTGGATGAAAACGCTTATTGATTTTTGAATCTGTGGATTAAAAGCAACGTATTATTGTATTTTAAGTCTGTGGATTAAAGCAGAAAAGTTTTTTGAACTTCGTGTTCCTGACCTGTGGTTTACTTTGACAATTGACACTTGATAGAATGCTAATTAGGCCACCCCTTTTAATGTACAATTAAAATAGTTCTTGGCTATTAAAGGGGTCTGCATAATACTTATTTGGATTTCTTGCCTGTGGGCCATGTATTTACATTGATTGCACATTCAACACTTGTAGGTTCCCACTTTCCTAGGTGGGTTCCTGCCATTCTGCTTCTTAGAACTCCCTTCAAGTAAATTTTCGCTATTGGGCCCTCTTTTGTAGCTAAAAAGTGGGGGCCTGCAGAAAGCATCAGGTCTGTTTCACACTGTAGAAAAAACGATGCCAGTATTTCTGAATAATTCTTTTAATTTCCTTTGTGTCAGAGCCATACTTAAGGGTTAAGGACCTTGTAAAATCCACTTTAGGTCCACTTGGTATGGTACCCCTCCCTACCATCTGGTGGCTGCAGGTCCTGTATAGTGGAACTGTTATGGCCCTTTATATTAGGCCTGTCAAGTAAATTGGAGTAACCAAGCAATGGGATTTGTTACCCAATCCCCTTTCAATTTATTCTCTCACATTATCAACCATTGGTACTGGATAGCCCCACTGAATGAATATCTGGGCCACACAATTTAGTTCCTGTTCTAAGTCTTCTGTATTTGATGTCATACGGGCAATATGTATATTTGCCCTCTAATTATACTTTTCTTCTGATGGTTACTTGTATAGTATAGATAGGAATTAGTAAAATTGCTCTTCCTAAAATCTTGGATTTAAATTTGTGATTAACCAAATATTTCATTAATTTTACATCCAAGAACTTTATTTCCTCTGTCCCAAAATTGTAAATAAATTTCAAAAATTCTGTGGCCTGGTTTATGTAGGTAATAAAATCATCCAGTTCGCCCCTTGTAATTTTCCAAAGGATAAAAATGTCATCCAAAAAGCATAAGTACACCAACACTTTAGAATAATTTGTTGAACTGAACACATAATTCTGTTCCCAGTTCAGTAAAACCAAGTTTGCAAACAAGCAAGCAAACGCCACCCCCATGGCGACACCTCTGATCTGTTTATAGTACTCGCCTTCTTAGAAAACATTATTATTGTCTAACACTAATTCTAACATTTCCATAACTAGTCACAACTCTGTGTTAGATAAACATTTGTTTCTAGTAATGAATTCAGGCACCCATTCTAAACCAGCTGAACGAGGGCTCACTGAAAACAAATCTTGGATATGAATTGTAACAGACAACAATAAATATAGGACTTTGTTATTGGATAATGTGAGTTTCAATGAATATGTAAGCAGAAACCAGGTCCTGAAGGGCTTAATTGTATGTAAATATCCCAACAGAGTAGAACTTGGTACTGAGTTTTGCAAAGAATTATTGGAAATTTTTAATAACAGTGGAATTAATATTGTTAAAGCTATTGTCAAGAACAATGAGAAAATGTTATTGCCCATATACAATGAAATTATGCAGCTTAATTGGGAATGACCTGATGTTTACCACAGAAGAACAGAAAAGGAAATACTTTTGAGTTCTAAAGAGATTGATTATAAGTTAGACAAATTAAAAAAACAAAAAAGCAGCTAAACTTGAGAGAGATAAAAGGGAGTATTTTGAAGGGAAAGTCCATAAACCACCCTGTTTTTTAAGAAACAGTCACCATTTGAGATTTATACAGACAGATTTAATGCTCCAGATACTGACTTTCATGAGGTGGGGGGCAGCAGTTTGAAGGAAATAACAATGATGACATCTGTTTTAACCTACAGGACCCTTTAGAATCCCCCCTGAGAGGTCAGACCAACTAAAGAAAGGGGAAATGAGTGACCAAATGGAGGGGAACTACTACAGGGGAAACAAAAAGACAAAGGAGCGGAAGGGGCAGAAGAGGAAGAGGAAGGAACTAGATAATTTGACTGAAAATGTTAACTCTGAATAAATTACCTGTGATGGAAATATTTGGAGTTTTACTAAATTCAATATTTACAACTACAGTGGTTTGGAGTTAACCCTGGCCCACTTTACATTAGCCTCCAAGGGATTTACCTTTGTCCCCACTTACAAGACTGATTTTAATGAGGTTTTGCTAAACCTTATACTGTTTCTAAGGAAAATGAGTCTTTCTACTATGTTCAAGGATCAGAATGGGAGGGAGGCCAGTATGTTTAAGAAGAAGAGTACTTAGAACCCTCCCTTATACCCATTTCTAGAGAAATTTGAGACCTTAGTTAAGCATGACATCAGGGCATGTTTAAACAAGAGCAAAAAAGACTTTATTTAACCTCCAGCAATATGAGAGGACAGTTCTTAATGAACTTAAGGGTAGCAAGGAAGTGAGAATTATGAAGACTGACAAGGGCAGAGGGATGGTCATAATGGATTTCTGGGTGTTTTCAGGCAAACTTTTGGATGTCAGTTACTCACAGCAGGTAAAAAATAAAAAATAATAAAAACGTTTATTAAAATGTTAGCGCTTTCATGGTTTAACTAACCGTTTCATCAGACATACACAATTCTAAAAACAGTATTATTTACTTCAGGCCCCTGAAACGTTAAACTAAACTGAAATATTAAATAGAACTGTTGTTAGCTCCATGTGTTATGGCATTATGCCTTTAAGAAGTTAATTGTTTGTATGATGTCATTAATTGAAATGTTTTAAATAATACTGTGTTTATAATGGTGTATGTCTAATGAAGCAGTTAGTTAAACTGTGAAAGTGCTAACATTTTAATAAACTTTTTTATTATTTTTTATTTTTTACCTGGTGTGAGTAACTGAAGTTATTTTTGTTTTACTTATCTATTTGTACCTGCATTGATTAAGCTGCAAGTCTGAGACATTTTTATTGAAAATGATGGATTTTCTTAACAGTAACTCCGGGTATATGCAGGTATCCAAAAATGAAGTAAATGTAGCCTATAGAAAAATTTATTTTATTTTGGATGACAACTTGTTAAAGCAGACGATCGGCAAGAACCTTTATAAATTTTTAAGCAACCCTAGGCTTTTTATGCTATCTATTTTTGGGATACAGAAGGTCCAGAAAGACCTTAACGATCCAACCCTTAGACCTATTGTAGCAACTTCAGGCTCAGAAAAACATATCCTGTAGCTGTATATGCAGATAGGAAACTAACATTTATACCACCATTAAACCATCACCATTTGGTGGATTCATGGGATTTTCTGGCTAAAATCTCTGACAAATATTATTACCCTGGTGTGTTGTTTTCAGTCATCCCTCATTCAACTGGTTTAGAATGGGTGCCTGAAGTCATTACTAGCACAAATATTTATCTAACACAGAGTTGTGGCTAGTTATGGAAATGTTAGAACTAGTGTTAGACAATAACTTTGTTTTCTGTGAAGGTGAGTATTATAAATAGATCAATGGCATTGCCATGGGGGAGGCATGTGCTCCCTTGTTCGCAAACTTGGTTTTACTGAACTGGCAGCAGAATTATGCATTCAGTTCAACACATTATTCTAAAATATTAGTATACTTAAGCTTTTTGGATGACATTTTTATTCTTTGGAGAGGTACAAGGGAAGAACTGGATGATTTTATTGCCTACATAAACCAGATCATGGAATTTTTGAGATTTACTTACAATGTTGGGACAGAGGAAATAAACTTCTTGAATGTGAAATTAATGGAAGATTTGGTTAATCACAAATTTAAATTCAAGATTTATAGGAAGAGTAATTTTACTAATTCCTATCTACACTATGCAAGTAACCATCCCTTACATCAGAAGAGAAGTATAATTAAAGGGCAAATGGTATATATTGCCCATATGGCATCTAATGTAGAAAACTTAAAACAGGAACTTAATTTTGTGGCCCAGATGCTGGGTGAGCGGGACTATCCAGAACCAATGGTTCATAATGTGAGAGAAGAAATTGAAAGGGATTGGAGTACCAAATATATCCCATTGTTTGGCTCCTCCAATTTACTTTATAGGCCTAATATAGAGGGCCATGAGAGCTCCACTATGCAGGACCTGCAGCCACCAGATGGTAGGGATACCATACCAAGTGGACCTAAAGTGGAGCTTACAATTCCTTGACCCTTAAGTATGGTTCTGACCCAAGGAAATTAAAATAATTATGTAGAAATACTGGCATATTTTTTCCACAATGCCCAACAGACCTGATGTTTTCTCCAGGCCCCCACTTTTTAGCTACAAAAGAGGGCCCAATATCAAAAAGTTACTTGAAGGGGGTTCTAAGAAGAAGAATGGCAGTAACCCACCTAGGACAGTGGGGACCTACAAGAGTGGAATGTGCAATCAATGTAAATACACGGCCCACAGACAAGAAATCCAAATAAGTACTATACATACCCCTTTAATAGCTAAGAACTATTTTAATTGTACATCTAAAGGGGTGGCCTACTTAGCATTCTGTCAATTGTGTTTAACCTACTTTGTGAGGAAAACTGAGAGACTATTAAAACTAGAGTCTATGAACACTATTATGAAATTTTCCACTGCATGGACGCCAATGTACTTTACAAGCACTTGAAAGACTGCCCCAGTGGGAGAATTTTATTTTGGGTGTCAGAACAGGTTGAGCCAACCCTAAGGGGTGGTGAATGGGAAACTCTGTTGGAGTACTGAAAATTGTTATGGCGACAGTGGTTAAATGCAGGAACACTCCCATGGCTTAATGGGCAGCTTTCACTAGGTCCTGTATTAAAAATGAGGGCTTCTAAATTATGCTGAAAATGTGTATAAACAAATGTTGTTTTAAAATGATTTTATGAACAAGGACAAAGCGTGTTTATATGTCATTTATGTAATATATATTTTAAAATATGTGCTTTTATTTATATTACCTTGCTGCCAAATTTGTATCAATTTTAACAAGATAAATTTTTGTGTAAGCAGAAAATGTAATTTTTAAAAGCAGGAATTTATATAATTTTTAAAGCCGGAAATGATGCTCTATGGTTGTACAATGTTTAGTGTAAATTCACTGGAAAACAGAGCAACTTTTTTCTGGCAAAGTCTTCTAGTAAGACACAAGTGCTAACTCTTGTAAGACTGATGGATAAAATTGGAGAAAAACTGCTGTTTGTGCCATTGCTGGTTGTGCTTTTTCTGGATTTAGAACAGGTTCTTGGGTCTACCTTACATAAAGAACTGGTTTCATATTTTTTTGATAACATTAAATTATTATAAGCAGTTTGTCAGCTGAGTTTAGCATTTGAATGAAGAGTTTATCAAACATAGGCATTCCAGCCAAATTGTTCAATACAGAATGACACCTTGGTTAAATTAAAAATGCTTGCTAAAGATTTAGATTCTAGAAAATGTAAAAAAAAAAAAAATGCAAGACACATAAGAAAATTTAAGAGCAGGAATTTGTTTCAATATGGAATGACACCTTAGTTAAATTTGAAAATCTTGATAAATATTTAGCTGCTATAAAAAGAAAAGTGGTTTACAAGACACATAAGGTATTATAGTGATCATCATCTATTTTAAAACTGGTGAGCTGAGATTCATTCAGCATTGACATGATTTGTTATTTTGGATTCATATTAATAATCCTGCCATAATTAGGTAAATGACTTACAAAAATTATTTTTATTATACTTATTGAATCATGACTGGGTGTAACAACCATTAGGCAAATTACAATATGAAATATATTTGGAAACATTGAAGCATTCTTTGTTATATGGCTGAACCATGACTAACTTGGGATTCATTGATATAGTCAGCAAGTTGGGTGTGTAAGAGCTGCAATGAAGACAGCAATTTATTGAAAGTTAGTAGTTTTGTAACTAGCTAATTTGTATACCATTCCATTTAATACTGTAGATGAAGAAGGTTATTTAAGTCACATTAGTTGGGGAGCTTATTTTAATCTAAGTATTTCTGTTTTCTTCATTTATAATAAGATCAGCATCATCACTTTCTTTTCTGGCTTTGTTTCAACTTATGTATTCCATAGTGATAGAAACTAGCTATGAAGATGAACAGAACAGCCTTCCTAAGAAAGGGGATATCAATAAGCAAGAATACACAATACTTGTATAAATAAGTTATAAAGAGCACTGGGCTGTTAATGCTAGTGATTGAATGGAAGCTATAGTTTGTTATTAAATCTTCTTTATTGGTCTTGAAATATCACAACAGCACAATACAACTACCATGTTTAAGTTCTTCTGTTGCACAGCTTATTTCAACAAATAGTATACTCCTCCATCATGACACCACCTTCTTCTTGCTTCAGTGCTATTAAAGTAAACACCATTATACGTTGCTTACATCTACTAGCAGTGATGAGAGACGTTTCAAGAATATTGTGAGCCAAATAAAAAATGTTCTTATGTAAGATATTAACTTGCACTAGAAAATCAAGGAACTCATTATTCACTGATATGAGAAAAAAGTGTTTTGGCATTGTAAATGGATGAGTCAGTGGACATTACCAAAAGAATCAGATTTAATACTTGATAAAGCATTGGATTTGTATACTGTAACTGAAGTGACAAACATTCAAGTAAAATAGTTACACAAGGAACTATAAGTATGTAAAATAAAGGTTGAAACTGAGTGCAAGGACAAAATAAAGCTAAGAAGCTTATAAATGAAACAGAAATAAAACAATGTTGACAAGCAAACTAAAATGGCACACAGAAAGAAATACAGACATTTGCAAAAAAGAAGAATAAAATCTTTGGCATGCAGACATCATGATTGCAGGTATGAAAAGAGGCAATGTAAAGTTCATAACAAAGCTTGTCTGTTCTGTGTTTTTGTTCAATTCATATGTGTGCAGATAATAAAGTAAATTTACAAGATTTACAATCAATTATCTCATGGAAATATGGAACTAGATTTTTAAGTGCAGTAGAAGTGCATAATTACAACATATTTAGAACATATTCGGTCAGAAAAAAATATTTTCTGATGAAAGTGCGTCATATTTTAGCTTGATACTGGAGCAGAATGCAACATGTTTCTTTACTGAATGTTCCAAAAGCAAGCCATAGAAATAATGTTGATGTCTTCAATCCCTTGCAATCTGACCATGTGAATGTTTCTGAAACTAAATGTTTTGAAACTAGTAAGTCTTTTAAGAAGAATGATTATGGAAAAAACATTAAAAGAGGCATTTCAAAACATTTTAAATGTATGTAATGGAAATATTTGCAAGTATAACCGTGTGAGTAGCAAAATGAAAAAAAAAAAACAAGTCAAGAAAAACATGCAGAAAAGAAAATACAATGTTAGAAAGTTAACATACTGATGTGTGCTTCTCTCAAAATGAAAGAGGCACAAAGGAAAGATAAATCTGGTTTGAATCCAAATCAGTCTGTGAAGAATTCCAATGTTATTTCAAATGCATACTAATATATTTGATAGTTTAGGCTGCCTACTGGAGGAATCTAATATTATTTTCTGAAACTGTCTCTGTGATAAATGTTCTTAGAAATGTATTTGTTGCTCTTTGGGTTAAGAGTAAGCAAGAATTAGAAAACAATAACGTCTCTCAGTGTAATTGTTAAGCAGACTGTATCTGTTGTTACACAATCTGAATCAATAGGTGACTGTCATGAAAACGCAGAAAATAGGGATGTTGATTGTGGTTTTCAAGGCTTAAACAGGCAAAAAACAAATATTACCCACTGCAGACCATTGGAGAAGGAGCATGCATAATGTTAAATGCTTGTCAATCTTGGATGCAAATCAAGGCTTTTAGCACATCAGGTTGGATGATGCTGGCTCAAAACTGTGTACTTTTAATACTTTGTGACTGTCATGAAAACACAGAAAATAAGGATGTAGATCTTGATTCTCAAGGTTTAAACAGGCAAAAAACAAACATTACCCACTGCAGACCATTGGAGAAGGAGTTTCATGCATGCATGCATAAAACTAATTGCTTTATAGTCTTGGATGCAAATCAAGGCTTTTAGCACATCAGGTTGGATGATGCTGGCTCAAAACTGTGTGCTTTTAATACTTTGTGATGTCCCCATTCTTGGCCAGTAATCAAGGAGACTGAGGGCTTACCACTGACACTGGAGAGGGACATTCACTTGGAATGCAAACAGATACACTTAGTATTTCCAGATACAGACCTTTCTGCATCAAGCACAATTTCTATTAAGATCACCCAGGGAACATGCTCAATCCAGAGGCTGGTTCCTCTCTATATCTGTCCAGACCTCCAATAAAGCTCCTCATTGGCACAGCTTAGAGTTGAGTCCTTAGTTGAGGCTCCAAGCTAACTCCTCCCTCTCTGTGAAACCTGTGCTTTGTGACCCTCTTTCAAGCCACAGACACACACACTCTTTGAGATTTGGTTTGCACATGCACATACCCACGTGGGAAAGGTTGACACAAATCCACCTGCTGTGCCCCCTTCTGCCAAGACTATAAGGTAGTTATCACTGCCACCAGAACCCCAGCCAGCTACTTTAAGGCTCTTACAAGGGAACCCAGATTAGACTGAGTGAAATTAATATTAATGCAACTGGTAATGTTGACCAAACAGCAAGGCTTTCAGGAGTGGCCACAGTTATCACCAAATAAATTTATGCAAATACTCTCAAAGCTTAAATATTTTCCAAAAAAGACCAGCCACAATGAAAAGTTTAAATATATTTAATAATAAATAATAAATTAACAAGAAAATACTAAATACATATTTGCAGTAAACACCATCATTTCAGTCACAGGAAATATTAAAAATAACACAGCTGGAAAGTTTCACACAGTTATAGTAAAACAGTATTTAGCTAATCTCACTCTCTGTTCCTGACTGACTAAAAAAAATTACTGTTTCTACTTAGTGAATTGAGCAAGGCAAAATAATGTGGGTGAGTGGTCCTTGTTGTCAGATCCAAGACAGAATGCAGAATGCTGATGAGACTTCAGTCTCCTCTAATATTAAAAATTATTTCTATACAGAATGACATTATATCTGGTCATCTGACCCTGTTCCCCACAATAGCTGACAGGGTTTAGCACCTACATGTTACCATACACACAGATAGAGCTTTGTTCAGATGGGGTGCAGCTGCTGAAGTCATAACACCATAAAACTATTCCGCTCTTCCTATAGGAGCTTCAACCTATTCTCTAGTATAGACATTGCATGTCTGGCTCCCTTAACAACTGTGGGGCAACATCTTTATGGCTTTTCCCCAGAAAGTAATTTAATTTTAAGAATATTTCTTAAAGTCTGGTGAATTAACCTCTTCTCTTCCAGTGTATGATGTTATATGTATTTAATTCAGTTACACTAATACGTGTACATTTATTTTCCTTCCAGCAGGGCTCACTGTTGATTTATTTTGACACAAGTAAACCTCGCTAATACATTTTCAGCACAAGCATCTGTACAAATCAGTCTGATGTACAAATGACATAATTATTTACAAAATTCCAGCTAGCTGTGCTGGCATAAGTTATACATCTACTACCCTACTTCTCCTGGCATGGCTGGTAGTACTTCCTATCATCACATACTTATTTGGGTAAATAAAGATTTCTGAGTGCATCTTTTAAGAATATCACAAACAGTAACAGAATTTCAAAGAGGAGTTGCTAATAAAATAAGGTTTTAGATGGCATCATGAATACCATAGACGATTTAATTGTTTGACTTTTTATAAGTCAGGATTATGATGTTAGCCTGACTGAATTATTGGACTGATTGAGGCAGCATATCTAATACTTAATAAAGCTAAATGTCAGATCTGTATTTCTCTTCTTAAGTATGTTGGTCATATCCTGAAATCTGAAGGTCTCAAACCAGATTCACAAATGTTGGGTTTCTTTGAGAGATAATCCTTTTTTATGCCTAAAGTAGTATCTGGGTTTACTATAAGCCATGCTATCCATCTCATTGTCTTTTTCCAGATGCTATTACTTTTTGTTACTCCCACCTCAATAAAACTATTCCAGGCAGGGCCAAGGATTTTTCTAGCAGGGCCTTGACTCTTCTGTATCTTTTTTTGGAAAGGGTTGAATTTTGGAAGTATTATAGAAGTAGCAGCATAGTCCTCTTAGCATACTTTTACAAAGCAACATAAACTATATATTTCTTCTCCAATTCTGACAGGTTTTGCTAAGATCACTCTCCAAGTGCTACTAGGCCCTCTTCCTTCCTCCTCCCAGTCTGTCTAAACTATTGTAATCTACCTATATAACTTAGGCTATTGCATCAGTGATCACTATGAAAAATATGATACAGTTGTGTAAACAAACTTAACATAACAGTAGATGTTCAAAAGATCACTGCTGCAGTAGCTGCTCCATCCCTCTGTTCACCCTCTTGCGTTTTGTATGCTTTTATAAGAGGGTGTGGACTTTTATTATTATTTCCCCACATTGTCCTTCTCATGGATTTAGCCTCCCTCTCTTTGTTGACATGAAAGTTCTGAAGGGCTTGGTTCCCAGACCTGTTCAAGCTGACTGACAATTTGAACAAATTGAAGGTGCCCTGAAGACTTGTAAGCTGGCTGGCTGTTATGTCCTTGGCTATATACAACCCACATAACTTAGGCTACTGCAGCAATGATCATTTGAACATGCACTTTTATGGAAAGTTTACTTATACAACTGTACTTTTCACTGATGGGTAATAGAAATAGGAACTGTCTAGTCAGCTTAAATGTGATGTTAAGTCTGTCATCATCACTGTGACTTCTTTGCTTGACAATGCTAGTTGGTTTACCAGACCCAGGAGATTGATAAACAATCTGTGTTGCTATACTATTTTTTTATTCAGAAAGACTTGCGTGTGAAAACAGTGCATTTAATTTGCTAGTTGCATGTGTAAAAATGTGTAACATATATAAATGTCACATGACATAATGTATTATAGTTAATCAAAAATGTAAATAAATCATTACTTTTTTTGAAAATGTAAGGATAATGTTGGGATGTCTTGTACCAGCAATGGTGTCATCTTATTTGTGTGTGTGTGCGTGCGCGCGCGCGCGTGTGTGTGTGTGTGTGTGTGTGTGTGTATGATGTGACTCTGAGCTACCATTCATTTGGCTACTGTAAAGCCTAGTGTGTGGATTCACCTCTCTGTCAATCCATTCTTGACCATGCTGCTCTTTAAATGTACACATATGATACAGTGATGAATGTCTGGCTGCATATTGTTAACTGGATGAATTTTACTTTTGTTTTGAAAATAATATGTTCTGAATAAAATTAAGTCAATTTCCAGCAGAGAATATGGTAATTTCTTTTGTTGTTATAATAAAATTGTTTACTCTGAAGATGAATTGGGGCAGTTATTGGAATCTTGAGACAATTTAACAAACATATAATGCTGGAATTGAGTATTTACAAACCACAGCACATGATGGATGAAGAAGAAAATCATTTTGTTACAGAAAATTGTAAACTATTAGAAGGGAGATGCCTGATTTGATATTTGTAAGTCACAACATGGTTGTTCTATCTCTTGTGCTGATGTCAGAATAAACTCCCCTGAAAGGTAATTAAAATAGCACATTACAAAGGACTAAAAATAATTTTCTATCTTACACATGAAATGCTACAGCCCTACATTTATGGGGGACATATGCCATGGTGTCTTTCAGCTTTTCATTTACTTGTTGAGTCATGGTCCCTATAATGCAATCAGTAGAATATTTAGATTCTTTATTAAATACTTTTGGTGATGAGCCATTATCTGAATAAAAATATGCAGCCTTAAATTTACAGCTGGTGCATGTCACGGTGTCTCATATTTTCATTTGCCTGCTGATACTCTATATATATATATTCTGTAAAACACTTCGATTTTCAGTTAAAGTATTTTAAATGTTGAACAATCAGCTGAATAAAAAAATTAACTTAAACTGCATTAATCTACTTTACAGTTTTAGAACACATTCATAGTATGGTGTGCGAATGTGTGTGTATGTGTGTGTGTGTGTGTGGAGGGGCAGCTTCTAATGAGAGCATTGTTTTGCTAGCAAAGTCATTTCCCCATGGGCTGTAACTACTTGGACATGTAAGAGCCTGTATAAAAGAGGGTTGGGGGCCATCTTTCTATATTCTCATACCCTGATGGCCCAATTATCCTGTATGCAGATGATATGGTCGTATACAGATGTAATGTCTCTCACATTTTTTTCAAAACAGAAATGCAAAATGATGTTTCTCAGCTCACTTAATATCTGAACACATAAACTAATACTAAAAGCAAACAAAAATGCAGTGCTGCTGGGAGCAAGACATACACTGTCATTAATTCCACAACAATAAGAAATAGTTTGCAACAACTTGAGAACCTCTAAAAACTACCACATACTTTAATATCTATGGGTTCCGCTTGACCGGTTCCTAAATTTCCAATACCAAGTACATGATTAGAGTAAAAAAAATACTATTCAGGGATAGAAAGATCTCACACTTCATGTCACCACAAAGAAGAAATGCTACAGGAAGAGGGTTTCTGCTTTCCCAGCTTGAGTATGTTCTCCTTCTCATTGCAACTGCATCCAGTAAAAAATAACCTTACTGCAAGCTGCAGCCAGCATTTTCAGATTTATTACATTTGCTCCCTAAACAGAACACTACTTTACTGTTTTAGCCAAAGCTAAATGGCTACTAATAATACAAAGTTGCACTCTGCTAGTAGCATCACTAACTTACAAACTAATCAGTTTACAAACTTTCCAATTATTGACCAGTAGACTGACAGTTAACTTATATCTATCATCCAAGGTTGCATCACAGCCTATCATTAAACACCATTTTGCCAAACTTCATACTACAGACAATAGTTTCTCCACAATAGCACCCCCCCCCCTTTGGGCAAAGCTTTGGAAATCACTGCTTATGCAACTGAATTTAGCTTCCTCTCACAATAAATCCATGTATAACTAAAACATTCCTATTTACTGCTATGTGTCAATTCTTTGCTAATAACAGCATCACCTGAAGGCCTTTCTCTCATCTCATCACATTACCTGTAATGACATTCATTCCCAAGTATAAAATGTGTAAGTACTACAGATATGCAGTCAGCACATTTGCCTTTCATATTGTCATCCTCTTCTACTAACAGAAATTATCGCACACATTATCAACTATTCCTCTAGTTAGTGACTTACTGTGCCTTCCTCTCCCCTTCACTTCTTCTACTTCTACCAATTTCCTAACCCTCTCCCTCAAACTGTCAATGAGCCAGAACCCCATTTTATAGTAATATAAGATTATCTGTATATACTGTAAATATTCTTCTAAATGGATGCATATATTAGTTGGAAATGGTGCATCTGACTCAATATTTTGTAAAAACTCTAATAATAAAAAAATATTAAAACAAAAAAACAATGAAACTGGAACTAGTAAAGACCACAAGCCAAAGCCAGGAACCAGATTTAATTCCAACGATTCAATTGCATTCAAATGTTAGGGTGTTCGTCAATCAAGACTTCTTTAGACATAGTTAAAAAAACACACATTGAATGTTTAAAAACTCTCTGCAAATCATGTGACTATAATCACCTGACTCAAAACAGATTTTAAAAACTTAATACAAAACCTAAACTAATCAAAATTCACATAAAATACGCATACAAGAAAGATGTAAAAAACATAAAAATATTAAAAATTGTATATTCATCTACACTAAGCTCTCATCTTTAACACACTGCTAATACTAATTCATTCATTTAATCCAGGTGGTATTGTGGCATTGGGGAAGATTTGCCACCACAACTCTCTTTCTTCCAATTTGATTGACAAAGGACCACCCTTGGATGTTGTTCAACCTGTTCTAAGACACAAAATCCAAAAGTATGCTCATCATGGGTCACAATATGCCTCCAAAGCACATTAGTAGACTTAGCCTTCTTTATATCATATAAATGCTCATAAATCCACTGCCTAAGTCTCCGTTCCATCTTCCACATGTAAAAACTAGGGCACAGTTTACACAAGGCAATGTAAATCACCCCCTTGGCATGGCAATTAAAGTTGCCCCCACCCTGATTTTTATGTTGTTCACAACACATTCATCAATTTCAAGAATCAAATGGCAAGAAGAACATGACCCACATTTTGTCATTTTACCACTTTTTTTGATCAAGACATCGCCCATCCCATCAAAAATGTTTTTTAAAGATTTACCATGCTTATAAACAAAATTGGGATATGAACCTAATATCTACAATACTTGAGCATGACATGCCAATAGTTGCCAATTTTTAATAATAATTGAAGCTATGGAATCACTACCCGCATTATACGTAGTAACAAAATGTGGTCTGGATATGTCTGTCCCATTGGTCAAATGCTGATCCAAATTATTAGTTGCATTATCTAGTTGTTCCCTAAGAGTGCCTACAAAAACACAAGATTCTGCCACTAATTGAGAATGATGCTGGACCTGACCTAATAAGGGTACAAAATAACCCAATTGCCTTTTCATGAATACTTCTTGCCTGATATTATTGATCAAAGCCTCAAGATACCCTCATTTTAAAAACATGGAAGACAAAATGTTGCATTCATCAACAAAGTCATCCCATTTGGAAGCCATCCAGCTGCCCTAACCATCTGACCCTTGATAACTGCTCATTTATGATAGAAGGGATGATTACTACTGAAGTGCAGAAGACTGTTAGAATAGCTTGGCTTCCTATAGATCCTTGAGGACAATTCATGGGAATCAGGATCTCTTTGAAGTAAAACATCTAAATAATTAACAGAGTCAACACCAAATATTGTGTGTAAAACTCAAAAAGGCAATAGAGCCATTGATAAAGGCCATAAATTCCTCAATTAGACTGTCAGGGCCAGTCCAAACCAGGAATAAATCATCCAGATATTTAGTATATAAATGAATATACTGGAAATAAGGGAAATCAAATACAAAATATTGTTCCCATGCCGCCATCACTATGTTGGCAAATAAAGGACCACAAGGGGCACCCATGGTGACACCTGAAACCTGTTTGAAATACTGTCCCTGGAAAAGAAATGTACCCAACACCAATTCTATAAGTGTAGTAAGAGTATTGGTCAAAGCCTGTTCCATCTTAAAATTGAATGATAAATAATCCTCAAACTATTTAAAGCCAGTGTCATGAGGGATGCATGAAAAAAGATCTTTCACATCAATAGTTATGAAAATAAAATCCAATTGTGGATCAATACTGTTACATCTTGATAAAAAATACCACGGATCCTTACACAAATGTGGAATGTTCATGACATACGATTTTAACATACAATCTAACGAATGTTGAATTTTGATAAGTTTAGGTTTTGCATTAAGTTTTTAAAATCTGTTTTCATTCAGGTGATTATGGTCACATGATGTGCAGAGAGTATTTAAACATTCAGTGTGTGTTTTTTAACTATGTCTGAAGAAGTCTTGATTGATGAAAGCGCTAACATTTGAATACAATTGAATTGTTGGAATTAAATCTGGTTTCTGGCTCTGGCTTGTGGTCTTTACTAAAAACTCTAATAATATAATATCGTAATAATATCCTAACTCATATTTAAAGAACGTGAATCACTTTTATATTTAGATAATTTAATGTTTTTAAAGACTGTTATAGCTTGCTCTGGGGCTGGACTTCAACATATGTTATCTTGGTCAGTATTCAATCTTGGTTAACAAATGAAAACAGATAAATGCATACACACATACATAAATATACAGTAGTTTTGATGTATACAATATAAACTATTTTAACGGTAGCTCTGTAAATATTGTCTGGTGTATTTCAAATGTGTTGTTGTGCTGACAGTGTAAATTCCCTCAATAGTAATTAAAACTATAGCAGGAATATATTAGAATACAGTGGATTTCAACATTGCTCAACATGTGAGTGGAGCTGATTTCCTGAGTCAGAGGCCCTACAGTGTTAACAGCCATTCCTTGTATATACAGAAATTCAATTTTTTAGACATTTGTCCCTTAAAAGAAGGTGAAATGAATATGCAGACATCTTATATAAAGAGGATTTTTATATGCAAAGTACAGTTGTGGAAGTTGAACTTACCAAAACAGTAGATGTTCAAATGATCACTGCTGCAGTAACTTTAGTTTCATGGATTATATCCTGCTAAGAATATAACAGCCAGCTTCCAAAGTTTCAGGGCACTTTCCATGTGCCTTAACTGTCAAGCAGCTTGAGCTGAGGTAAGTAATAGACAAGTTTGGGGGTGAAGCCCTTCAGTGCTTTTCTGCCAGAATAGACAGTGGGGCTGAGCCCTGAAAGGACACGGCTAGGCATAACAAAAATAAATGTCCACACCCTGGCATAAAAAAACACATAAAAAAAAACAAGAGAGATGGAGGGAAAGAGTGGCTACTGCAGCAGTGATCATTCAAATATCTACTGTTATGGTAAGTTCATCTTATACAATTGAACTATGTTCTTCATCTTGATCACTTCTGCAGTAGTCTTAGCTATATGGGTAGATTATTATAGCTAACTATATTTGGGAGGTTGAAAGAGAAGGCTTCTGGACCCCCTGGAGAATGGTACTAGCAAAGCATGATCTAGACCTAGAAAAGGAATCCAGCTTATAGTTCTTTGAAAAAGTATGTACAGAGGACCAAGTAGCACCTTCTAGAATACTCCTAGATCCAACGCTTTCCAAAAAGCCATAGAAGAAGCCAAGGTCCTTGTAGAGTGGGCCTTGCCCTGTCTGGAGTAGATTTGTCACAGTGAGTATGACAAAAGGTAACAGCCTTAGACAAGCATTTGGGTGAGTATAACAAAAGGTAATAGTCTTAGACAACCTTTTGGAAATAGTCTGTTTTGACACAGGTTGCCCCTACTTCTTACCTTCACAAGAAGTGAACAATTGATCCAAAGATCTGAAAGATTTAGTTCTGTCAAGATAGTACCCAAATTGTCTGTGGTCATACAATGTATGGAATATTTTTTCTCCCTCATTTTTAGGTTCAGGCATGAAAATGGGAAGATGGATAATTTGGCTTAAATTAAACTCAGATGCCACTTCAGGCATACAATAAGAATCAGTTCTCAAAGAAACCCTGTCCTTGTAAAAATGAGGTAGGGTTGACTTGCCATAAGAGCTTGCAACTCATATGCCCTTCTTGCAGAGGTCAGAGCAATCAATAAAATTGTTTTTCGAACCTCAAGTCAGCCGGATTAGCTGGTTCAAATGGAGCAATTGTTAGTTTCTCTAACACAACATTAAGATCCCAAGGAAGGGGGCCACAGATTTACTTGTAGGCTTCTTATTCAAGATCCCTTTTAAGAACATTTTGACATTCAACTGCCTTGAAAGAAGAGTATCCATTGGCAGACATGTTGAAATGGCAGATAAATTAATCTTGGTAGAGGAATAAGAAAGGCCATAGAATAGTAACTCATACAAATATTGTAAAACCAGAGAACAACTAGCCCTGAATGGGTGCTGGTAATGCTGTTGGCACCAACTAGAAAACCCATTTCCATTTGCTAATATACAATTTTCTAGTAGCAGGCTTTCTTGCCTTTTTAGCACCTACAGGGTGTCCTCAGAAATCAGGTGCACAAAAGGAATTAAGACCCTATCATCCAGGCCGTCAATTAAAAATTACTGATGTTGGGGTGTATCAAACATCCCTACTCCTGTGTAAGTCCACATGTATCACTGCCCTCTATATTCCCCCTGGTGATAATATCAAAACTCTTGAAAACATTCTGTCCTGGTTCTCCTCCAATATAAAAAATGAAACCTATATTCTCTGTGATACCAACATCAACTGGAATACTATTAACTCTGAAGCCCTGTTCCACACAATCAACCTGTACAACTTCTCCCAACTAATACAATCTCCAACCAGACCAAATAAAGATGGTACCTCTGATACCATAATTGACTGGATCCTAACAACTCACCCAAGCCTTATCACCAAAGCCGGAAAATTACCTGATCCTCTCAGCAATCACCTACCAGTCTTTGCTGACTGTTGCCATCTCCACTGCATAAACAACACCACTACATCCAAACCCGCAACCTCTCCTCTTTCAACCCTCTAACTTTCTCCGTATGCTTAAAGCATAATGACTGGTCCCCTCTAAAAACCCTTCCTCTAGATGATGCCATTTCCTACTTTAACCACTCATTAATAACCCTTCTCAATCAGCAAGCCCCCCCCCCCCATAGAACCAAATGCATCAAAACCAAACCCTGCCCAGGGTTATTAAAAGATACTAAACTAGCCTTGCACCAAAGGGACAAAAATGGAAACAATATCAAAAACATAAAAACCCTAACACCCTCCTAGAGTATAAGCAACTACAAAACTCCGCAAAAAAGTAATAATTAATAACTGCAAAGCCCACTACTCCAAACTCCAGTCCTTGCACTCAACAAATCCCCAAAAATTCTGGGACTCCATCTCATCCATGCTGCATCCTGGCAACAAAGAAAACCCCTGCCCAGACCTCAACCTCTCCAACCTTGAAACAGCCAGCCAGTTCAACTCATTCTTCATAGACTGCATAGCTAAACTATCAGCTTCCTTCTTTCCCCCTCCTCCACCACCACCCCATCCTGCCCCAACCACCACCCCAATCATCAACCTTCATCCACATCTTTCTGCCTCAAGCCCATCCCCACAAGCACTATAAAAAGACTTCTCCTCAAACTTAAACCCTGTCGCAATGCACCCGACAACCTTCCACCCACCTTCCTCAAACAATCTGCAGACACCATTGCCTATCCCATCTCTATTCTTTTAAATAGATCCATACAAGAATCATACGTACCTTCTATCTGGTGCCATGCTTACATCATCCCCCTCCACAAAGGTGGCAAAAATACTGATACCACCAACTTCAATCTTATTGCCATCCTTTCCCCTCTTTTTAAAATACTAGAAAATACAATACAAGCACAACTCATGGCACACCTAACACGAAACAATCTCCTCTCCCCTACCCAGCATGGCTTCTGCCCTGGCCACAGCACCATGACTGCCCTTCTTTCCTTCCTTGAAACCATAAGCCTCAAGCGCAACTCAGGCAGTTCATATCCACACTATTCCTGCATCTGTCAAAGGCCTTTGATACCATCTCACACATCCTACTTATATCCCAACTCTCCACCCTACACTTCTCTCCCACCACCATTGGCTGGTTTTCCAGCTACTTGTCCAACCACCAAAAAGCTGCCCAATGGAAAACTTCAACCTCCCCCTACCTTCCCACACCCACAGGTGTCCCTTAAGGTTTTGTTCTTGGCCCTCTTCTCTTCAACCTATTCATTAACAACTTTCACCAATCCATCCCAGACTCATCTATCATCCAATATGCAGATGACTCAACAATCATCTGCTCAGCCTTCTCCCCCTCTAAGGTCCTAACAAAAACCCAACTAGTCTTCTCCAAAACAGAAACCTGGATGCAGTCTAACCATCTGGCACTAAATGCAAATAAAACCAAACTAATGTTTTTCCCCTACCAAAAACTCCATTGACAAATCCACATTCACCATACAGAGGCATAACAACACCCTCCTTGAAATTGTTCCCAATACCAAGCTTCTTGGCATCTTTGTTAATGAAGAACTAAAATTTGACACCACATCCACTCTACAATTAAGAAAATCCACCAAAAGTTAGGTCTCCTCTACATGCACAACTGCTTCCTAAGCCCCTCTACCCGTCAAACTCTTGCATCCACTTTCCTACTCCCCTCCTTTATGTATGGTGCCTGTCTTTTCACCAATCTCCATCTTGGCCTTCGGTCCAAACTTGAATCCTGCTACCACAAGATCTCCAAATTTGCAACCAATTCAAAAAACTCATCCCACCACTGCCACTCCCTCCTCACCCTCAACTGGCTGGAACTACCCAACTACCTCAGTTACCTACAACTCACCATTGCCCACAAGCTCATCTTTAAACCTGCCAACTGTCTGGCTCTCACTACTTCCTTAAAGCCTTACATTCTCAACCGCTCACTCAGATCCAAAAACCAAAATCTCCTTCAGGTCCACAAACCTGCACGACCTCCTTGTCATCTACTGCTGTCCCACTCCTTAGCTAAACAGTGGAACTCTCTCCCCACACACCTACGCAGCCTACCTAACCATACAAATTTCAAATCTCAGCTATTCCCTCATCTTTCTTCCAAATAAATGCCCTTGCCATGCTCCAACTTAAACCCCCCCATTCCACCTTGCACTGACACATCCAACTACCGCTACTATTACTTCATCCCACCCAAAACAATCCCTCCACTACTAAAAACTAATTTTCTCTCTAATATCTATTGCACTATACTCTCCAATCTCAAATATACTATTACCCTCTACATGCATAATATTTTCCTAACCTACAAATGGTTATTAGCTATATATTTTGAAATGTTAAACCTACAACTGAGTTTATAACAAAAATATTCACTTTATGTAAATGTTGAAATTTCTGTATTGAATTATGTATTTTCATTTTTATAACATTGTGACAAGCCAATTGCAAATATCATGGAGCTTATCTGTAAATGTTTAATTAGCTGTATGAACTATGTCCTTTTGTAACATGTGAAATGTAATTTGCAATTATTGTGGAGCTTTTCTCCCTGGGCCTCCACTGAAAATGGGCTCTTCTTGGCCCACTGGACTTCCCCGGACATCAAACTTAAATACATAAAATAAAATAAATAAGTAGATCATGCCTTTCAACCATCCAGATTTTGCAGAATACCCAGATTTCTGCCTTATATTTTTACCTGTTTTTCATAAAATTATGTTTTTCTGGCAATGACTGGTAAATCATTAAGGACTGAAGTCAGAGAATAATGGCAGATATTTGAGTTTCAGACTTCACATCCTTCAGAAAAATTCATGCTAATGCAAAACCTGTTCATCTATCAACTTGCTAAGTTTGTAATAGCAATATTTAAAAAGTGTTCCTATTTTTGGGCCTTTCTCCCCTATTATTTGTGGGTTTGCCCATATTTCTTGCTGTAAGAGGTTGAGAGGTAAGGAATAGATCCATTCTATGAGGAATATTGTGGTAATTGACACTGGCCATTTTCAGAAGAAGGGAGAACCACTGTTGTCTGAGCCAGAAGGGAGTCACCACAATGATCTTGGAGGATTCCTTCTGAATTTTCAGAAGTGCCCTGTATATTAGTGGAAAGGGTGGAAAGGCATATAGGAACATTCCTGTCCAAAACAAAAAGGCATCTGTCTTCTAGGCCTTCTTGCATGGAATCCTCAACCAGAATTTTGCCAGTTCATTGTTCAGAAAGGAGGCAAAGGCATCTATTTGAGGAGCTCCCCACAGATGGATCAAATCTTGGAAGACCATTGTATCTAGTTTTCATTCCTGAGGGTCTGCCCTGGTCCTGCTCAGCTTGTCTGCCACACAATTTTGCTCTGACAGAATGTAGGATGCCTGTAGAGTGACTGTGCTGTGAAGCTATATCCCAAGCTAACATGGCAAGTCTGCAGATGGGGTATGACGTGGTACCCCCTTATTTGTTGACGAACCACATCACTGTGGTTTTGTCTGTAACCACTTGAAGAGGTCCTATGGACCAAAGATGTTTCAGAGAATTGAATGCCATGATCAGGTCAAGCATCTCTGGATGGCATAGTGGTGCAGTGGTAGCATTGTCGCCTCACAGCAGGAGGTTCTCTGGTTCCATTCTTGGCTGGAGTGCCTTCTGTATGGAGTCTGCATGTCCTCCTAGTGTTTGTATTGGTTTTCTCCAGGTAGTCCAATTTCCTACCACGTTACAAAGACATGCATCTGGAGTGTTTCTCCCCAGGCCTCTGCTGAAAATTATCTTTGTTCCAAGTCAGACTTTCCTAGTAAATAAATAAATAAATAATAAATAAATCTCCTTGATATTTTTGTGCTTGCATCGTGCCCCAGCTCCCTGCACTTTTATCTCTCATGAAACTGCTCCCAAAGCAAAGTCCAAAGCATTTGTGGTGATTGCCTTGTAGCAGGCAGGGAGATGGGGAGATCTGGATTTAAGGATATCTGTTGTCGCCATCAAAAGATTTTTTTTTTGACAAACATCAGCATTAGATCTGAAAAGATACATGGTGTTTACAGTGGGACCAAAGAGATTTCAGATATCCCTGTATCTTTCTCATGAGGAGTCTTATAAAAATCATGAATGCCATGAGACGCAAAATCTGGAGATATTCCCTTGTAGTGACTGGTCTGAGTGGAAAAGCTTAGAAATACTTCTAAATAAAGATCTATTTTTTACCTGTGAATCAAAAGCTCTTTGAACTGAGGTGTCTAGTTGACATCCAAGGAACTCGGTCAAATTCAAAGCAATTTTGAATATTTTCTTGGAATCCCAGCTCTCTCACTCAAGAGAGAAAGATTCTTGACATTTTCAGAGACTCTGTAGAGATAATCATGTTTTCCAAATACAGAAACATGTGGATACCTTGTAGCCTGCAATGAATGATAACTGGAGCTAGGCACTTTGGGAGCACTCTTGGTGCTGTGGATAGTTCAAAGGGCAAGGCAGAGAACTGATAATGTGATCCAGACACACAAAACCCTAAGAAATGCCTGAAGTCTGGATGAATAGAAATGTGATGATAAGTGCCTTGAGTGTAGTGTTACCAGAAAACTTGAAAGAGGAAAAAGAAGGAACAGGTTGTGAAGGAACATCATTTTGAATTTAGGAATTATAAGAAACAAGTTTATGAAAGAAAGATCCAGAACTTGTCTCCAATCATTTTCTTTCTTTGGGACTAGGAACATCCTTGAATAAAACCCCTTCCCCACCTGGGAAGGAAGGGGAACTGGTTCTTTCACTCCTTGGGACAGCATGTGATTAAGAACAGGCAGAAACAAAATATTGTGATCTGCAGGGTGAGGAATAACCCCCTGGAAAGGAGGAGTTTCTTCCCACTACTGTCTGTAACCTTGATTAATGATTTTCAAAACCCATTTGCTTGAAAGAGTCTGTTGCCAAAAAAAAAGTGGAGATTGAAACTTTCTAGAAGAGAAAAGGGGGCAGAGCGGGAGTTGGAGTGTCCTTGGTTTGGGAGGTTTGACACTTCTTTATGAGGCTACCTTGCCACTTCTTCTTAAATGTCTGCTTACATGAATTCTGTTGACGCTGTTTATTCTTTTTTTTTTTTTTGCCAAAACTGGATGAGAAGAAAGATAATCCCTTAGACAATTTGGAAAAGGAGGGCTGAAAAATCATAGAGATTCCCCTGGATCAGCTTGTCCCTTTCAAGACACTTTTTTGATAACCTCTGCAGTAGAGGGGACAACATAAAATCTATATCCAATGGAGAATTTAAAATCTAATTTTTATATCATATGGGAGATTCAGAGAATGCAGCCAAGTAAACCTCCTTAAACCAGTACTAGTGGCCATTGTCCTGGAAGAAGTATCAACAGAGTCATGCACACACTGCAAACAATGAGTGCAATGTGCAATAGAAGAAACGTAAGTTTTTTAAAGCAGATTTTTCATCACAAGAAGAAACTGTAGATAAAACATTCCTCATACTTTCACAAAATGTCAGGATAAACTTTAACAGATGAGCCTGAGAGTTTAAAATTCTGAAATTCTAAATTGCAGAAGTATACACTTTTTCCCATGCCTGTCAACTAAAGCTGTAGCTGCTGGGTCAGGTTTGGGAATACTGAATGAAAATTTAAAATGACTGAGGAAGTTTATACGTCCTATCTGCCTATTTAGGGACAGCTGGCTGACTATCAGAAAGAATTGCAGGTAGTAAGACATACATCTTCTAAAATAGTCAGGACAGGAGGAATGGGTGTAGCTTCTAGAAAATCTTTCTGTAACAGCTCACAGTATTTTCTGAGAGACCGAAAAACTTCAGTGTTCTCCCACTGAAAACACTAGGACATTCCAGTAATAGTCTCAGAGAAAGAGAAACCTTCACATGAAGCATCAGAAAGTGAGTTGTCCTCTTAGTCTGAATTAGAAATCTGAGGACAAAACCCTGACTTCATCTCTGCATCTTCAGATTCAGAATCTTGAATCTCTTCAGGAAAGGAGGCATCCCTCTTTCTTTTACTATAAACTACTCTACAAGAAGGATTAATAGCCTGACTGAAACCCTGAGCCAGCCCCACTAAACTACTCATATCCAAAGAAATTTGAGGATTAGATACATGCCTGGTTTTCTGTTTCTTTTTGACAGGAAAAAATGGGGTCAACCATGTTACTAATGGAGGCCACTGCTTCCCAGGGATGTGTAGAGCATTCTGACCCAGTAGGAAAACCTTCCCTTTTCCTTTCCCAGGACCAACAAGAGTGGGTCTCCCATGCCCACTGTAGAGACCCCAACATTCACAGAGGATGTGGCTAATCCCTGGCCCACAGTAGCTGTAGGTGCTACACCAGAGGGATCCAGGGAAAAAGATGAGTAGTCTGAGGTCCAGCAAATGGCCATAGCAGGATCACCCACCTATGGCTGAGACACATTGCTTACCTGTTGTGGTGTGAAATGCTTTTGTGGCTGGAGGAAGGACCGACCATGGTACTGAGAATCTTTTCCTTGGTCAAGTCAAAAACTGCGCCTCTATCCTGGGGAAAACAAGCAACAATAACCGGTAAAACTACCAGTCTACAAAATTTATTTTTGACCGAAAAAACACAGTAAAAAGCCCTTTCAAACATTGTGGCAGCCTAGCAGTGGGAAAATAAACACAATTTCTCTGCAGAATATTATATTAGTTAGTTAATACTATTTTTAAACTGATGGAAACAACAAGTGCTGTGTTTAAAAGTGCATTATAGTTTAGAGAAAATCTGTTAAAATACAACACTCTTAGCTTTAAAATAACTTTCCTGAAGAAGAAAATAATAAAACATCAGTAAAAATAAGAAAATGGAAGTGTTTTCCCCTAAGAAAACTTACTTGCCCAGCGAAGGAAAGCACAGGCTGGCCATCAATCCTAGCAAGCCTCAGAAGAACATACTGTTTGGCGGCAGTAAAGCCTTGAAGGGCTTCATGCCCAAACTTGTCTTTTAGTCAGCTTAGCTCAAGCTAGTTGATTATTTTGGTTCTTGGAAAGTGCCCTGACGTTTTGGAGCTGGCTGGCTGTTATGTCCTTGGCAGGATGTAACCCATATAGCTAAGGCTACTACAGCAGTGATCATTATGAAGAACATTATGCATTTCTCTAGAACTAGTATGTAGGCCTGTATTTTTTCTGATGTATTTCAGATGTGCTGGCAATGCATGTGTGAATTCACTTCATGATAATTATAAATATAATGAAGATTAGGACATGGTTCATCTTATGCATGATGCTGGTTTACTGAGTCAGAGAACCTCCCTCATGGTTACTAACTGCTATCAGATAAGATATATCTGTGAGATGAAGACAACTGCCCTCTGCATCAACAGTGGGCAGAAAAGACAGATGTGCTTACTCATTAAAATATTTATTCTGTATGAAAGTATTTTTAATATCAAACCATTAGCTAAATAAAAATACAAAAGGTGATGTGCTGCCATGTAGAGCTGTATATTATCTGGTCTATTTCAGATTTTGGTGAAAAGTTTTTGGGTGCAATGCCACTATATAGATGTTTTATCACATATTCTAAGAACAATGTTTTTTAGCAGCCTTCACAAAATGGTTCTGGACATTGCTTCTGATTTTAAAGAGAGTACGGGCAGATAAGTTTAAGTATGTCTTTTACATGAAGGATCAGTTTTGTACATGCAATATACATTGTTCTGATGCTAATATTTAGATCTATTTGTTGTGTGGTATATCTTAGATGTGCTGCTTTGTTGATGTTTGATGATGTGCTCACAAAAACATTATAATTTTATAGAACCAGTCCTAAATAACCAAGGTATAATGATTGCTTCTGATTTTAAAGAGAGTGCAAATGTGAAGCATTAAGTTGCATATTTTATGCGTACAGTTTTTTTTGAATATGTATCATAGACACTTCTAGTGCTAACATGTAGATTTGTACATTGGCTAGTATGTTTCAGATTGTGCTAATAGTGTGCAAATGTTATCAGATGTAATTAATAATATAAACTGAATATTTCAGGATAAAGTAGCTTTTAGCATGGGTCACAATGTGCATGGTGTGGACTTAGTGAGTCAAAGATCCCACAGTGGTAGCTGCCACTCAATAAGAGAGGCCTATAAGATAATGATTACAGAGGCCCTATGCATCAACAGAGGTCAAAGAAGAGAGGCAAGCTTACATAACAAAATACCCACAAGTAAAATTTAGGCTAAAAGTAATGCATTACCTGTCACTCTGTCTTACAGTAACCAAGAGCCAACAGTTCAAAAAAAATAGATGCAAGAAACCCAGATATAGTTGTCCATAAAAAGAAGACAAAAGTAGCATTAATAACTGAAATTGCTACATCCAGTGACTATAGTGTCTTATGTACAGAGTGATACAAAGTCATAGAATACCAGGATTTGCAGGTAGAAACAGGGACATTGTGGAGGAAGGATACCCAGACAGCTCCAATAGTAGTAGGCACAATGGGTCTTATAAAAAAGAATTTACAGTTGTATGTAGATATGTTACAGATACATGTAACTCTATACGACTTGCAGAAGGAGTTATTACTGGGCACTCTGCAGGTGCTGCAAAAGGGTGCTTCTGGTTAGCATCAAATATTCTAGCAATACAAATTTCATGAACCTTAATCATAACTTTGACTTAGGAATGCGGTCCATTCCTGTCATGGTATTAGAAACCTAAAAGACTTGGAGAAATTAAAAAAAAAACAGAACATTTCAAACAGCATTTTATTTCATAGTGTGATGCAAATAAGCAGATTGTGTTTAACTTCAAAAATTCCTTCATTATTTTTGTAAGTTAGATTCACAGATTTTAAAATAGGCATGTGAAGTCTGTCAAGAGGGTGTTACACAAATGTTCCAAAATAAGGATAGTGAGGAATATGACATAATTGTCCCATTTTGGTAAGCTGCAATTGCATCACTCTGTGAGACCATTTCCAGTTTATATTCTTACAGCCTGGCATGTGCATGTTGTCCAAGGTGACATCTGCCATTGCCAGTTGAAGCAGTAATCCTTTTGTTGAAAGTAATTGTTGTTGTTGTGTCTTTCGGCTTTTCCCAGTTAGGGGTTGCCACAGCGGAACACCGGTCCGCTAATGATTGGCAGCAGATTTTTACATGCAAAGTTGCCGGCCCTGGCGCACAACCTTCAACAAAGGTACGCCCATTCATACATGTCTCCGCACAGAAGACGCTCTAGCTGAGAATCGAACAGGACGTCTTACTGTGAGGCGACAACGCTACCGCAGCACTACCACCGCAGTTGTACACTTCATTCATTTCCTAACTCAGGCATTTCTAGAGTGCTGTAGCCTAACATAGTTATATTATTGTCTACTTATATACACTATGACTTTCTTTTCCTTTTTGATATTTTATTGAAGTGTACTGTGGTTTACGATAATGTTTTCACAACATCCATTCATAAAAATGTAACAGTATAGCTTAATCTGTAGTGATTTTTTTTTAATTATCTTGCTATGCCCTGTGCTGTGTTGCATTGGCTGAATGGGTCCACATGAAAACAAGGATATGTAGATAAACAAACAAACAAACAGACAGACAAATAAATAATACATAAATGCCTCCTGGATATATATGTATTCTGCATATTTAGTAATAAGGAAAGCTGCCTTGATTCATTTTACCTTTAAATTAAATGTAACCTTGACGTAACTGACAAATGGTCATAAACTTTTCAACATCTTCATAAATGAAATTCAGACAGCCTCTAATCATGTCATGGTGGTACAATATGTAGTCGTCTCAGTGCTCATCTGTACAGCAGAAAATCTTAACTTATTGCAAACAAAAACTCAAGAATCATTTTTCTTCATTGAGCCCTGGCTTAATAACTTCAAACTCCTGCTAAATCCCCAAACAATCAAATTACCCTACTGTAAATCACACAATGATACTAAGACAGACTTAACTCTTACTTCAACACTGAAACTGAACGAGTTACTCTTATCAGACTACTCAGAGTCACTATTGAATATAACCTGAAATTTGACTTACACATACAAGAGGTGGTAAAACAGACATATCAGAAGCCTAAAACCCTATACCACATAAATACATTAATCACCAAAGACAGTTGAAAAACGACAACCTCTGCCTGCCTATCTCCAACATTATTTTATGCCCCACTCATATTCCATAATCTGCTCTCCAATGTATCTACTAAATTACACCAATATTACAATCGCATTGCAAAAATTTGCACACAAACATCCCTGTAGGTCTTAAAATTCAGTGTCTATAACTAACTCAACAATTAAGCAACATTCAAGTATTTACAGCACACAGTCTAGTCTTTAAACCAAACAAGTGTCCTGGTTTAAAAATATCCTTACAGCATCCTTGCCAACCAGACTGTGCAAGCCATGTACAAATCCTTGCTAAGCATACATAAAGCTAATAATTCAGCTGGCAAAGTCCTATATGTCAACCAAATCTACAGAATATGCAGTCTCTCCTTCTAAACTTCGGGCTCAATGACAAACTTTTCTTAGTCAAAACACAGCTTAAAATCCACCTAAAATACTCACGGCTATGTTTTTGTAACACACCAGAGAAATCTCAGCATTCCCCTTCCACTTCTCCCCCTTTCTGATCTCATCATGTGTCCTGGCCATAGGAAAGCCTGTTGGAATAATCAGGAAAGACTCCTATGTAAATAAATTGTAGATAATAGAAATAATTTGTAAATAATTTTAGTATCAACTGCTCACTTACTCTGGCTCTGCTAGAATTAACTATGCTCACTTTGAATACACTTTCTAACACATATTCTTACAGCATAACTAAGCTGGTTTTACTTTTATATTCTGCTGTTTCCCATCTATATTGTTCTATTTTGCTCAAGAGGTAAATATGAGCAAAGTTTTCAAATTACCATCAATGTGTGTCACAAACTGATTCTGTTTTATGTTCTGTGGAACCAGAAAACTACACACCCGTAATAAGTCTCACTAGTCTCTTAGATAAAGCCATAGAAAGAATCATCATGAAAATCATTGGTAATGACAGAGGAAACCTCCAGCCACTAGGCCCAACCCAAAATGGCTTTGTCAAGGGCAGGTTATGTCTCCTCAACTTGGTAGACTACTTTGAAATGGTCACCAAAGCAGTGGACAAGGGCAAAACAGTACAGACTGCCTATTTTGACCTGGCAAAGGCATTTGATGTAATATTCCACTAGGGTGTTGTAGACAAATTCACAAAGTCAGATATAAACTCCTCTGTCACCTGGTGGATAGCTAGCTAGCTAGCTCACAAACAGGACTCAGGAAGTTAAGATTGTGGAGTACACCTCTACCAAGAAGCTGGTCACCAGTGGAGTCCCTCAGGGCTCTGTTGTGAGACGATTTTTTTGGCATCTACTTCTATGAGGTTAAGACTAATGTCAAGGACCTCTGTCTAGTCATGTTTGCAAATGATTTCAAATTAGGAGCAGTCATACAATCCCCACAGATACCAGTGTCCTCCAAGAAAGGCTGACACATACAAATTACTAGTTTCAGAGCCATGGTCTAAAACTCAATGCCATGAAATGTATAATAGTATCCTTTGGAAAGTTGGCTACTCCTGGTAACTACCACACTGACAACACACCCCTAACAGTAGACCCAATAATCAGGGATTTTAGGATGCACATAGAGAGTAACCTGTCTTTTGACCATTATGTGTTTATGGTAGGAAGGAAATAATTTTATGTTTTGCAGCTTATAAATAAAGGCATGACATCAAGGTCCAAGGCGGTCATTCCCCCACTTTATTCAGCACTCATCAGACCTGTCATTGAATACATTGCCCTCTTTGGTATGTACCTGACCAGGGCACATTCAGTAAACTGCATGACTGTTTTTTGCAGACTGCCTGAAAGCCCAATCTCTTTATTGTGTCTCCTACAGGCTGCTGAGTGGTGGTCTTTGTCTGTCATACAAGATATCCTCAGACATCACTGTGATGGACCTCTTGTATGTCCACAAACCAAACAGCACTAGAAGTGCCCATTCTAAGGACTTACACCTTGCCTGTGACATAAATAGAATTGCTGGAAAGACAGGTATATATCTCATAGACTGTTTCTTCTCTGAACAGAAAAGAAGAGTTCCTGCCTAACCTAATTCAAGCATGACTTGGACCATTGGATAGGGAATCTGAAATTCACCCCTGGTTTGGCACCTATGTCCCTAATGGACATAAGCAGTCTTTAAACATTCACACCCAAGTCCTTGCTTACATAACATATGGGCACCTAAAACTTGTCTGGTACAATCAAGACTCCCCAAGTCTGCAAAAAGCTTAGCGGCTACACATGAGTTTATTTCTCATCGTGCTTACCACAGCGGCAGCTATTTATTTTTCTCTCCGCTTGTAATGTTTGCTTTGTACAAGCCGTGTGAATAACACCTAACCTTTGCTCCTGGTACTCTCCCCGAGCTTTCTCTGCTAGTCGCTCTGTGGATCCAAGCCAATAGCATACTCCTTCCCCTACTCTAGTAGCAATCTATACCGTTGAGCGCTTTCACTCTGTTTGATCTAGTGTTAACATTTCCTGCAATGTAATAAAGGGCCTCTTACCCTGACCTGCCTCCACGTGGTCCTCCACTACTTATAACTTGCATACTAAGGGTGGAGGTAGCATTACATGTCTACATTTTTGCCAAAGGTGCTGAAGCTAATGAACTGCCATGTGCACTGTTTAATTTCATGCTCTTGATCATAACAATTTAGCTTTATTGTGGCATTACTGCCCCTATATGCAAAACACCAGTTCTTTTTGTCTCACAAATTTGAGACAACATTAGTTCTAAATTGTATCCCTCTCGGGACCCTTCAATTGCTGTTAGACATGCAAGACTGTAGTTGTTGAGATCTGCCATCTCTCTGATAACTGTAACTGCTTAATGCTAATGTGAAAAGATTAAGTTACACATTAGGGTATATGTCACTAGCTACATTTGACTTTCTAAGTGCTTATATGTAGTACGATTATATGTTCCCTACTGTGTTTCACTGTCTGTCTGGCTAGACTTTTTTAAAGTGTGAATTGGGTTTGTCATTGTACTGATCTAGTTTAATTTTAGGCATTATGTCCTGGTTATCTACTACATGCTTCATTGACTAATGCATTTACTTACTTTTCTCTTTCTCTCTCTTCATATTTAATTACCAGCCTGTACACCTGAGTTCCTGACCTACCCTTGCTAAAGAGGCCCTGTGGATATCATACTAAGCAACACAATCCTGAATAGGATTTTACGTCCTCCCCTATAAGACTGTCTACCCAGAATAGACCTTTTTGGAAAGTATGTCCTACTCTTGTATTGTATAATTTTACTCTTCAGGCTATTTTTACTTCCCTCCCAGGTAAACCAGCAGCCTCCCCCCCCAGTAGTATTTTAATCACTTTTCTCTTTCCCTCCTCTCCTCAGCTTTATCCTTGAGAAAACTCTCCCTCTACCCAGACTTTTTCACTTGGTAAACTCTCTGGTTGCTCTGTCCCTCATCATCCCAGACCTGGCCACTAGGTGGCGCCCTTTTTACTGAAAAACACTCTATTTTTCCCCATATTTTTCTGAGCACTGTACTATAAAAAACACTAGTTTTTCCCATTCTTTTGACTCTCCCCACCCACCTTATATCCCCACTGTACTATTACTCTATAGCTCACCTTCACCCCACATCTTCTATAGTGTCTCTCTCGTCCTTCCTGATTGTTTTCTGCCTTGATCCCCTCACTTGCTCTTCCCACTCCGTTCGCTACGCTCACTCCGCTCCCCTCCCTACCCCCAATTCCCACCCACCCCCAGGGGCCCTACCCTTATACTTACACAGACACACCCCCCAACCTTCTAACATCCTATCTCATTTCCTGCCCCACTATCGCCTATTAACTCATTTCACCAATTATAACCACCACACCCACACTCCACAGTCCTATCTAAGTACCACACCCACTCTCAACCTTCCCAAACCACCCACTCCTACACTTGCTAACCTCAGCTCACTAATAACATGCCTTTAAGCCTTAACATGTTTTATTCACTAACACTTCTGAACATCCTTCTTCTTTACTATACTATTACTTCCTACGAATATCTAATGCTTAGCCAATCTCCTCATATAGCCAAACACACAACCTCTACACTTCCTTTAACCAAACAAACACATATTAATATCCTATCATCCTGTCCCTACCTTCCCCCTCTCTACCACAAATTACACCGTAACAGATTCCTAACCACGAGACGGTTTCAGCTAATACCCTGCAAAAATACAAAGGTATGTCAAGTCCCACAAACACTCTTACTGATACATGGGGACATCCACCCCAACCCTGGCCCTAACAATCATCTCAACCATACTCCTACTAACCAAACTGCTAATAGTTTTGGTTCACCTTTCTCCACTAACTCCCTCTCAATAGCTCACCTAAATATTCGCAGCATCAACAATAAAATCACACAACTCCATGCTTTAATTGACTTCTATGCCTTTGATATTCTATGTCTCACTGAAACTTGGCTAAAACCAGGTACCAAAGACAATGAAATCACTCCCCCAGGCTATAGCACCTTAAGGCAAGATCATCTTAACAAAAAGGGCGGAGGAGTGGCCTTACTATACAAATCCCAACTGCAGCTAGCCTTAATTGACTCCCTGCCCCCCTCCCCAGCCAATGTGGAAATACTCTGTTCCAAACTCCAAATTAATAAAACCAAAGCCATCTATATAATATGCTCCTACATCCCGCCAGGCAATAACGTCAATACACTAGAAAATATCCTTAGCTGGGTCTCCTGCAGCTTTCCTCAGGAAACCATAATCTTAGGTGACTTTAATATAGATTGGAATTCCTGCATCTCTCCCAAACCTTCCATTCACCTCAATCTCTTTACCTTTCAACAAACCATAAACTCCCCTACTAGAATACACAAATCAACCCAGAAACAAGCCATCCTGGATTGGATACTGATCAACAACAATCCCCTCTCTTATAAAACTGGAATACTCCCTGACAATATCAGCGACCATCTCCTTACCTATATCACTAAACAAAAATACAATAATCACAAGCAAGCTACCTATCGTACTGTACACAACAAAACTAATTTTAACCTATCATCCTTTCGTAATGAACTCAAACAATATAACTGGTCAACTCTAAAACACCTCCCACTTGAAGAAGCAGTTACCCATTTTAATAATACCTTCCTACAAATTCTCCAGCATCATGCCCCATCTCGATTGATTAGACTAGGCTCCAAAGCAGCCCCATGGCTTTCCAAAAAAAAACAAACAAACAATGCTAGCTAGAAATAAATTATGGAATAAATGGAGATCCACCAAAAACCCAACTGACCATCAAAATTTCAAACATCTCAGAAACACAACAAAAAAACTCACCTATCTAGATAAAAAGAACTATTACCTGCAGTATCAACAAAACCAAAACCCTAAACATTTCTGGTCAGGAATCAATAAACTGCTCCACCCAGGAAACACCAAAACACCTACACCAACTAGCCTAGCTCAGACCCAACCCAATGTAATAGCTGATACTTTCAACAACTTCTTCTCCCAAACAGTCACTACTCTAGCTAACACTATGACCCCCCTCCTCCCCTTCAAACAACCTCCTCTCCTTAAAACAGCACCCCTACTCTTACACTTAATACAGTCTCCACAACCTATATACAGAAGTTACTCTCAAAACTTAAACCTTGTACCCCTTCTGCTGATAATCTACCAGCTGAATATCTTCAACTAGCAGCAACTGAACTAGCTTACCCAGTTTCCATCTTAATTAACAGAACCATAACCGAATCCACTATCCCATCCTGTTGGAAAATCTCCCATATCATTCCCCTCCATAAAGGAGGAAACTCCAACGAACTTTCTAATTTCCGGCCTATATCCCTTCTATCTCCACTATCTAAAATTATGGAACGCTGCATACACCATCAACTCTTACATCATCTCTTGCAAAATAACTTACTTGCAGACTCTCAGCATGGTTTTAGGCCCCACCACAGTACTTCCACTGCCCTCCTCTCCTTCACTGACGTGATCAACAAAAATCGCAATAAAAACCTTTTCTCCTCTGCACTATTCCTGGACCTCTCTAAAGCCTTCGATATGGTCAACCATCAACTTCTCCTAGATACTTTAAAATCCCTCTCACTTGATTCACTAACACTACAGTGGTTTGACTCTTACTTGACAAATAGAAAACAAGCAGTCCTCTGGGACAACCATCTATCCTCTCAAGTCCCAGTTACTATCGGAGTGCCACAAGGATCCATCTTAGGTCCCCTCCTGTTCTCAATATTCATAAATAACCTGCCCACTTCTCTCCCAACATCCACTTGCATACAGTATGCTGATGATTCTGCTCTCATCTGCTCTGCTCCATCTCCAGAAGAACTCCACTCCTCCACCCAAAAGGTCTTTACAACAGCAGAAAAATGGTTCCAACAGATCTGTCTCCTCCTTAATCCCAAAAAAACTAAATTATTACTCTTCACCCCAACCCACAAATCCACCGCAATCTCATTCTCCCTGGTGTCCTGTAATGGCACTATAATTATACCTGACTATTCCACCAAACTACTAGGTGTTACTATTGACAATCAGCTAAGCTTTGATAACCACATTGATCTAACCATCAAGACCGTAAACAAGAAAATAGGTGCCCTCTACAGACTAAAGCCTTTTCTTAGTGCTACCACCCGAGTGTCTCTTGCCCAAACTCACCTTATCTCCACATTACTGTATGCCTCTCCATCCTTTATCAACATTTCTAAAGCCAACCTTTATAAACTTAACACAGCCTACCATAGTATTGCCAGGTTTGCCACAGGATCCCCTTTCCGTACTCATCATTGTCTCAATCTAAAAAAACTTCACTGGCTAGAACTTCAGAACCTAATACTCCTGCGTCAATTAGTCATCACTTTTAACATTCTGCACCACCCCTCCAATACACCCATACTTAATAACCTAATCACCCCATATAAAAACCTTACCTCACTTCGCTCAGCCAACAAGCTTCTAGTATCTACTCTCAAATCCCAAAATAAAGCAGGTGACTCCTTATTTGCATATACTGTTGGATCATATTGGAATAAACTACCCATTGAACTGACCACCCTAAGCTCATCTAACCTTTTCAAAAAACAAATAAAACACCATCTCCAAACTCACTGGCTATGCCCATGCTCTAATCCTGACTGAGCTCAACATAGAATGCACCTCTTTCCAGTCCCCTCCTCTTCACTCTTAATTATTATCCTTTACTCCTGATGTATCCCTCTTCTGACCTACCTGCTTATTTACTCTTCCTTCTTCTCTTTTTCTCTTCCTACTTCTTCCTTCTTTATGCTGTATCACTACATCTTGTCATTTTTTCCCAACTTCATACTTTCAGTTCACTTCAATGCTATTCTCTTTCCTAATACTAGTACCCTGGATTAACTTGTGCTATTCTAACTTGTAATTAGTGAATTTGTTACTGACTCTCGATATGTTACCATTATTTTCTCAGTCCTCTTCATTTCCCTGACAGTCTCTCCCTAGCAACTAATTCTTTGGAATACTACCTCTCCACTGTTATCTCTGTTCCCACTACCTCTGAAATCTTCTACACTACATAATAACTGTTCCTAATCTGCTTACTTGTTTTTACATTTGGTTTATTTGCTGTTTGCTTCTTGCTTTTATGTCTGATTGTTTAAATTTTTTAGTTTGTCTAAATTTTTGATAGTTTTTATCACTGTTAGTTATGAGTGTTAATGGAGCTTTTCTCCTCGGGCCTCTGCTGAAAATGGACATGCATCCAGCCAGACTAGCCCGGTTAACAAATGTAAAATAAAAATAAAATAAATAAAATAAAGATGCATGGCTAGGCTTAAAAAGGCCCCAGTGACTGTTAGCCTAGTACATACTTATGAACTTATGTATTATTTTATGTTTCTATTTTAATGACATTATTTCATATACTATATAACTTTGGAGCTTTTAT
Organism: Protopterus annectens; assembly: GCF_019279795.1. Taxonomy (NCBI): domain Eukaryota; kingdom Metazoa; phylum Chordata; order Ceratodontiformes; family Protopteridae; genus Protopterus; species Protopterus annectens. The sequence goes on from NC_056736.1 coordinate 345,692,009, forward strand.
CCTTGGCCTTTTGCTGAAAAGGTCTATGCTCAGTCAGACTTTCCTGGTAAGCAATCATAAATAAAATAAAGGCATAAATAATTAGTAATTTGTATAAAGATTAGAATGGTGCCATGACAAGCTATTGACTCAGTTTTGATTGCCACACACAACTGAGAACCCAAATGAGTAAAAGCTCCAGAATGCAAATATCATTTGGAATTTGTACAGCACAAAGAAGTGTTTTTGCAGGGGGCAAGCCTTCACACCGCCAATATTTGGGGCTATACCCCCACACATCCACTACTTATATATAACTCCTCTAAGGCTGCAACATCAAATTGAAACATATCACTCAACTAGAAATACCACAAAGATTTTTATCCAAGAAAATGAAAGACCTTAAATCGTTCAACTATCCAGATAGATTAGCACGACTCTTCTTATTCTCAGCAGCCTATCATCTTTGCCAAGATGACCTATGACTTGTTTGTCAAGCTGTGAAAGACACAGAACTATGTGACCCTCTATTTTGCACAATGCAGTGGCTGTACAAACACTTGAACTAGGGGCCTAAATCTACACCACCAAATAAGCAAGATTCACTGAAGGTACAAGTTCCTAGCTCAATCTATTCCTGGTTTATGGAATAAGTTACAACTACAGGTCAAACAAAATACTGCTTTGGCGCCTTTAAGGTAAGTCTTGATGATTAGATTGGTAGATACAAATTTATGCAAGGGTTACCATGATCCCTGCTTGATTTGGGAGGTGAGCACATCTAAGTGCTCCAAAAGGGTGGCAAGAACTTAAGAGTATCGTACAGTACCTGTGATTGCTTGCCTAGTATTGTTTTTAGTGTACTCTGTTCCTATCACAGGAAAAAGGGGAATTCCAAGTACACTAACAATTTGACCTTTCAGGGAAAAGCCTGGTAGTCACACAGTAGTCATTGCACAAATGAGCATTGATCACTAGTGTTTAGCGGACAAGCCTGGCTCCCATTATGACTGGAACTCCTTCTGTGTCAGTCGTTTTCAGGCTCTTGTACAGCTTGCTTGCCCCGTCTGGCTGGCGACATATTGGAATTTTAAGACTGTAAAGTGTGAGTTCTGAAACTCAGGAAAATTAAGCATGTGTCTACAAATGTGACAGCGAAGTGTGAAACTTACTGTTACACACTTACACTTTCAAAACTCTCGTTATCAGGTCTTGAATGTACAACAGGGACCCTTTTATGAAGAATATTCCTGCATGTAACCTTTTCTAATAACTCTTTATTGTATTATCCTTTCAGGATTAAAGACTTTGATTGTGTGTTACCATATAAACATAGATTCACTTTTCACACCACTTGTTTACCAGTATTGCACTTAGTACTGCAGAAGTCTTTTAGTAAATGGTTGTCGAAAGCATCAGCCATAGATACATGCTGCAACTCACATGAAGGAAACATGGAAAATTTGCTCTTAACTCAGAGATATAAAATCCTTAAATTAACAACATTTTTGTTCTGCAGTTAATGTGAAAATGTAATTTTTGACGATTACTTTCTTCAATTCCCACTCTCTCTGTCTATATCTCATGTATATATATATATATATAAAACAATGCCTTTAATTGTTACCTTCACAATACTTTAAACAACTGACATGTTTTATAATGACCCATTGGAATAGAATGCAACATTCTGACACTCACACAATGTAGATCAGTATGTATATTGTACCTAGTCAACCACTGTAGATAGATGGCATGTGCATATACGTTACTGAACATGTGTGAGATCAGTGCCATTTTGTACAGTCATTCAGTGTGAGTGCTAGCTTGAATGGAGATGCATACGTGAGTGTGTTACAAGTAATGAGTCAGTCAGTAAGCATATGACGTTCAAATTATATGTTCCAGTTACAGCTCCTGATATGCTTATGTAAAATAAATGACTTGAACCCACCCCGTGCCTAAGTGTCTCATTTGAATACATGAGACATGCGACATGGTGTCAAAAGTGGGATCCAAAGTTGAAGCAGCTCCCAAATCATGAGATACCCAGTTAGAAGTAGAGTAATATACAGCAGCACACTTGCAAACAAGTCAGCAGTTATTAGGTACTTAAATTCATTTTAAATGATTTTCAGTCACCAAACATGTGCACAGCCTTCTAAGTGTTCAAAATAATTACTGATTATTCAAAATGTCCAAAATAGTGACATAATGATTAAATCTCTGAAGTGTTTAAAATATTCAAAAAGGCTATAATGTCCGATTTTTTTCGCAATGTATGACTTTTTCATAGTAACTAGGATTTTTCGAAATGTCCAAAGTGTCCGTAGTGTTTGAGGTATTTGCAGTGTTAAAATAAAACATTTTCAGTGAGATTGTTGCGCATCTAGGGATAATTACAGTACCAGGTCTATACTTATGTTTAAAAGAACTTTGTTGTTATGGCAGAGGGATTTTGCAAAGCTGAACCACTGGTGTTTGATAAAAATATTGCTGAGAATTGGTGAGTGCTTGAGCAAGAATATGATAGTTTCATACAGGCTGCATTTTTTGATAAAGATGCATGTACAAGAGCATTTATACTTCTCAATTTAGCTGGCTCAGAGGCCATTGATTGAGAATGTTCATTTGTGAATGCACCTGCTGTATGCACCTGCAGGGGAGGGGGAGAACTACCATACTGCGATACAGGCTGAAACACTGGAATAACCTGAGTGCTTAAAGTGTAAATTTAGAGAAATGTGTAACCCTCATATGAATTTTACAATGGAGAAGCACAAATTTTACAATTAGTCAAAAGCCTGGTGAAACTGTTGCAGCATACATTACTGACTTTAGAAATAAAGAAAAACATGCAGATTTGGTGATCTAAGAGATGAGTTGATTAAAGACCATCTTGTATGTGGTGTTAATGATGCAGTGAGAAAGATTTTGCTTCAAGATAGTGAATTAACATTGAGCGAAGCCATTGAAATTTGTCAAATACATGAGATTACAGAAAACCATACGAATAGTCTCACAAATGAGAAAAGTATGTTTGCAGTATCTGCGAGTGTGAATGTTGATAGTGTGCAACATGGGGTTGGGAGGAAAATGAAATAGAAACTGAAGGGCAGCACCACACCTAACCTCAATGTTACTGTTGCAATTGCGGAGGCAGTCATGAACCTAAATGGTTTAGCTTTTGGTCAGCAATATCACAAATGTAAGAAGTGGAATAATTTCAAAAGGCTTTGCAAGTCTAAAGTGCTGCAGACTTATGTTAAAACAGACTATCTGAAAAAAGAAAGTGGATCAGATAGAGACCGAGAACTCCAAGAGCTGTGAGCAAACTTTCTATGTTGATGGCATCTTTGTGACTGATGAAATAGTGAATACAGTAGACTATCAGTTGTCAGCAAAGAATTAAATATTTTGCACTGTACAAATTAATGGGAAACCTGTAGAACTTAAAGCAGACATGGATCAAAGTGCAATGTTATATCAGCACAAATGCTTGCTAAAGTAAAAGCTGGTGAGAAAAGTGATTCAGCAAAGTGTGTAAAACTAGCTGCTTATGGTGGTGAAGAGATTCAGACTGATGGCACAGTAGTTCTTTTATGCCATTCTGCTGGAAACAGCTATGACTTACAGTTTTACTTAGTCAAAAGACACATGCAGTCACTGTTAGGCCTCAAAGACAGTCTGAGAGTGGGACTGATTTCATTTAATAAAGAGGTCCACCATATAAATCTGAATAACAATGAATAACAATGATAGTTTTATACAATATATGCTAATATTTTTAAGGACAAGCGTGGTAAACTTCCAGTTATATATTCCATGAATTTAAACCACAAAGTTAGTCCAGTTGTCAGACCAGCACAGAAGATTCCAGTAGTGATGCAGAGTAAGGTAAAAGTAGAACTAGACAAATGGTGAACTTAGGTGTCCTTAAAAGAAAAGCTCAGATTATATTTGAATATGTATTGATCCAAGAGACTTAAACAAAGCACTTAAGCATCCTCATCATCCGATGAGGACAGTAGAAGAGATAGCCAGTCTCGTGCTAACCTCCACTGTCTTTTCAGTCTTAGATGCATAAAGCTCCTTTTGGCAAAGTTCACTGTATCACAAATCTTCATTGTTGACTACATTCAGTATACCATTTGGTAGATACATATTTTTGATAATGTCATTTGGAATTCATTCTGCCAGTGAGGTCTTTGAACATTTCATGGAACAATTTTTTTCTGGTTATCCATGTGCTATTATAGTAGACAACATTATTGTTGGAGGCAATGGTGAAGACGAACATGACAGAATCCTCAGGAAAGTACTAGACTGTGCACATGAAGTAAATCCTAAACTGAATCCTCAGAAATGTAAATTCAAACTGAAAGATGTTACTTGTGTGGGACATTTGTTTACCAGTTCTGGCTTACAACCGGATGTGTCTAAGCAAGCAGTGATTCTTGAAATGCCAGTTCCAGAGAATGTCACATCTTTTCAATATTTTTTAGGTAAGGTCAACTATTTAGGAAAGTTCATCCCAGACGTGGGTGACCTTTCTGCACCATTATGTGAGTTGACACATAACACCAAAGAGCATTTGATATCCTGAAGAAGAAAATTGCCATTCCGCCCAGACTGAGATATTATGATGTTCACAAACCTGTAACTCTATCTTGTGATGGTTCAAAGTACAGCCTTGGTGAAACATGTCTTCAAGAAGACATACCAGTGGCTTATGTGACCAGAATGTTAACCCAAACAGAAGTGCATTATGCACAAATAGAGAAAGAACTTTTGGCAGTAGTGTTCGCATGTTCAAAGTTCAGTGATTATATTCATGGCAGACCTATCCAAATAGAGACTGATCACCAACCACTAGTGACAATTTTGAAAAAGCCAGTGCATACAGCTCCAGCATGATTGCAATTCATGATGTTAAAATTGCAAAAGTACAATTTTGATATTGTTAGAAAAGAGCAAATACATGTACCTTGCTGATGTTTTGTCATGTGCACTGAAACAAACGACAGAGCAGCATGAAAATGAAACAGCAGACTTTGAAGTCATGGAAGTCAGAAATGTTTAGTCTTCACAGCTTGATCAACTCCGAAATCACACAGCTTCAGATCCAGTTCTCAAGAAGCTGAAAAACATTATCAGTCAAGGATGGCCAGCATGACAAACCAGTTTACCACTTAACATTCAGCAGTATTTTCCTTACAGAGATGAGATCATGATGGAAGATGGAATCATCATGGAAGGTCCAAAAGTGGTAATTCCTAAAGCATTACATCAGGAATATATCAAAACTTTGCATTGTGGTCACCCAGGTACTGATTCATCTAAAAGAAGGGCCAGAGGCATTGTATTCTGGCCTTCTATGTCCAATCATATAGAAAAGGAAACTCTAGCATGTTCAATTTGCAACAGCACCAAAGCGCATCAACAAAAAGAACCAAGTCAGCTACACCAGATTCCTGAATTCATGGTCAACGGTTGGCACAGATATTTTCAAATGGAATGGTCAGCATTACTTAGTGTTAGTAGACTCTTACTCGAATTGGTTAGAAATTGACCTACTTCCGAACTTAATGTCCAGCACTATTACAAAATTGAAGAGACATTTTTCTGTCCATGGTAGTGCACACAAAGTCATGTCTGACAATGGTGCACAGTTTACAAGTCAGCAGTTTATGAAATTTGCTGAGTCTTGGGACTTTTTCCATATTACCAGTAGTTCTGAGTATCCACAAGCCAATGGGTTAGCTGAATGTACAGTTCAGAGTGCAAAATGTTTGTTTGAGAAATCCCAAGAGAGATGGTACCAATGTTTTCCTTAACTTACTCAATCTGAGAAACATTCCTCAAGACAACCTGCTTGGTTCACCTGCTCAGAGATTAATGTTCAGACAGACTAGTCAGTAAACTATTGTTAGTACCAAATGCAAACAACAACAGTATGGTTAAGGCTCAACCTTTGAGGAAATGTCATTCACAAAAGTTGTACTATGATAAGACCAGTAAATCTGTTAGACCATTACTACAAGGAGAGGTTGTGAGAATGCAGACATCTAAAGGATATGATTGAGTGGAAATCATGAAGAACATTTGTGAAGAACCGAGATCTTACATCATACAATCTGAAAGAATGGATTTCAGAAGGAATCGAAGAAGTGTTACCTGTCTCCAAACCAGTGATGAAGTAGATTACCTGTACCAACAATCCAAAAACACACCGTCGCTGTAGCCCAAAGGTCTGCTCCAAAAACCAAAAGAGCAAATGTGTAGAAACAAATTGGAAGCTGACCACCACAATAAATGGAAGAAATATTTAATATTATAACAGTAAACAGACACTTGTACTTTTAGACACGCTTCTTCAGATCCTTACCTGTACCAACAACTCTAATATCCAGAGTGACTCTACACCTGTTCAAATCCAAAAGGACAGTGTGCTTCCTTCAAATAATTTTGATATAATTCATGATGTTCCAGTTTTGAAAGATTCCTCAGATATTGTCCCTGTTGCTAAATCCAGTCAGAATTTCTGTGTTACCAGATCAGGTAGAATTTCCAAACTGAATCCAAAAATACACAACAGCTTGGACTTGAACTCAGTTTTGTTTATTGAAATGTTGATTTAATGTTTAGCTCTTAAAATGTCTTTGTTGTCCTATTTTGCATGACGAACAAAATTAAGCAGGGAGGATGTACATTAGTGTGTATATTGTACCTAGTCAGCCACTGTAGCTAGACAGCACCTTCATATAAGTTACTGAGCACGTGCAAGATCAATGCCATTTTGTATAGTCATTCAGTGTGAGTGATAGCCTGAATAGAGATGTATATAGGTTCATAGGTTCATAGGTTCATACTAGGCTATCTGCCCTAGGGAATTTATAAGCCTAGCCAGAGTGTGTTTGGCTTTCGCCACCCATTTTAAATTAATTTTGCTATGCCCTTTTTCTAGGTTAGTATACTGTGCCTCTGTCTAACAGTGACACAGAAGTGATACCAGGGGTAAACCTACGATCTCCCATCCACTCATCAAGATTCCTCTTGAAGAGAGTCAATGAGAGACTCTGCCTAACTTGGACTGGGATTTTTATCCCAGAGTAAAGGGAGCCTCTGGGTTATGAATCTGTCCCTCCAGCATGTCCTATTTATTTCAGTGCTGAGGTTCAAGTCTCTCGAGCACGTAGCTCGATGGGATTTGGATTTTCTGAGGTGCAGCATGTCCATTAATTCCGGGTTGGACATGACTTTATACGTCAGGCACAGATCGCCTCTGAGCAGGTGGTATGCCATTGAGTAGAGCTGGAGTTTCTTTAAGCGGGCAGCATATGGCATCTGTTTGAGCCCTTTGATCCTCTTGGTGAGGTACTTTTCGGGTCTTTCCAGTTGCTGCAGGTGTCTGGTAAAGTACATTCCAAAAGGGGCATTGTACTCAATTATGGGCCTGTTGAGGGATGAGTAAAGAGGCACGATGATCTCCCCTGATCTAGATGTGAATCCCTTCATGATTAGGTGGGCTATGTAAAATGTTCTTCTAACCACTTTGGCCATGTGGTTGTCAAATGAGAGATTGCTATCAACTTGGGTCCCTAATTACTTCTTCTGTACTTAATGGATTATCACTTATGTGGTAATTTGTGGTCACTTTGTTTTTGCCAAAGGGGATGTCTATACACTTTTTGGCGTTTAGCTTGAGGCCATGGCTCTAGCACCAGTTGTCTGTTTCTATGAGGCCCTTTTGGAGGATGCTTGTGTCAGCTGGAGAGTCGATTATGGTGCCCAGTTTGCAGTCATCTGCGAACTTGGTCAGACAGAGTCCTTCCATGTTGGCCTGTACCTCCGAGAAATATATACCGAACAAGAGAGGTCCCAGGACTGAGCCTTGTGGGACGCCACTTGTAACTGGTTTGGAGTCTGACATGGCTACAGCAATTCTAACCATGTGAGTTCTGCCCTTGAGCCGGTTTGCAACCCATCTAGTGACATAGGGGTTTATATTTAAGCTGGTGAGCTTATCTATAATGCCCGAGTGGGGTATTGTATCGAAGGCTTTTGCGAGGTCCAGGTAGGCTGTGTGAACCACCTTCCCCTCGTCAATGGCCTTGGTGACTGTTTCAAAGAAATCGACCAGGTTTAAGAGGCAGGATCTGCCCTTAACAAAGCCGAACTGGGTAGGATCCAGTGTCTGTAGGTCCCGAATATCTTTATTTATGAAGTCCATGATGATCCTTTCCATAGCTTTACAGACCAAGCTAGTCAGGCTTATGGGGCGATAGTTTCCAGGATCCATTGAGGCACCACCTTTGTGGAGAGGGACCACTGTTGCTGTACGCCACTCTTTGGGTACATATCCTGTAGTAAGGCTGAGATTGAACAGTAGTTTTATGTTTGGGTTTAGCTCTTCTTGGAGTTCATGTAGGACACAGCCCGGGACACCGTCTGGTCCCATTGATGCTGTGTTTTTGCTTTGGAGGGCGGCTCTTACCTGAGCATCTGAGATTTCAGGGGCAGCACTCTGCTGGGATAGATGTTTGCCCTTTTGGTGGGGAGGGGAGAAGTTTGCGCTGAACCTGTCAGCTAGGATGTTGGCAATGTCTGTGGGTTCGGTGTATTTTTTGTCATTTTGGACTAATTCTGAGCATATCTGGGAATTCCCACCCAGGTTCCTAACATAACTAAAGAAAGCCTTGTGATTATCCTTAGTGTCCTGTGCAATTTTTCTCTCGAAGCTGGCCTTAGACGATTTTATGAGTGCCCGTAGTTTTTTGCTAACACTGATCAGAGATGCCTTCCCTTTTTGGGATTTTGCTCTATCATGTAGTAGCTTCCTCCTTCTATTGTATAGTTTGTTTATGGCTGGGGTCCACCAGACAGGATGTCTGCCTTTGGAGGAATGGGTCTTGGTTTTATATGGGATTGCAAGATCCATGCATTCCTGAAGGTGTTCATAGAATGCGTTTATAAAGGATTCTGCAGTCTGGACCGTATTTTCCACAGGCCCGGGGGCTTTGAAAGATTCCACCTCGGTTTTGAGGAGTGTGAAATTTGCTTTAGAGAAGTTTTTCACTGTGGTTTTTCTGGGCAGGGGGTGGGGTCGGGATGTGAATATCCAGTGAGATTAGTTTATGGTCTGATCTTACCAGTGAGGGATACACTTTTAGTCTGGAGCATAGAGTCCCCATGTTGGTGATGATCAGGTCCAGTATGTTTTCCCCTCTTGTGGGAGTGGTAACAAGTTGTTCCATAGCATTTGAGTTTATAAATTCTAGGAACCTTTGGGCTAGGGTGTTGCAGCTAGAGTAATGCTCCCAGTCTATGTTTGGGTAGTTGAAGTCGCCCAATATAATGGTGTTTGGAGAGACCTTCATATTTTCCAGTGTTCTCAGGAAGGCCGAGTGGGGTTCCTGGGTTTGGGAGGGTGGTCTGTAGCAGGCTGTAAACTGGAAGGCAGTTTTACCCACTGTTAGTTGCACATGGATAGTCTCTGATGCTTCGTGCTGTGCCACCAACCTGGAGGTGTGGGTATCTTTGAAATATTGATACCCCCCTCCTTTTGTGGTTCGGTCCAAGTTTTGGGGCCGAAAAGCATGGTATGAGGTATAACCTGGTAGTGCTGGGGTGCTCTCGGGAGCCTTGAATCAGGTTTCTGTTACTGCACAGATATCGATGTTCTCCATGCTAAGGAGAGTTTCGAGTGCGTGCATCTTGAGGTTTAGACTTCTGGCATTGAGTAGCATTACTCTTAGTTTCTTATCCCTTGTGATACCTATGGAGGTGGGTTTGTCTTTTGAGCCTTGCCTAAAAAAGGCACTATGGGGGTAGCAAGAGCCTTTGCCAATATCCGAAAGCCCAGGGGTGACAGGTGCAAGCCGTCCCTAGCGAAGCATTGTGGCTTGTCGAGCATGATATCCCAGGCTGACAGGCATTGGATCCCCTTTGAATGACACCAATACTTAAGCCAATTGTTGAAATTGATCATCTTGTCTTCATATTGTGACATCATTCTTGGTGAGGGTAAGATGCTACTCAAGGTCAGGGTCATATTGGCCTGGGCTACATGCTCAGAGAGCTCCTCTATGTCTCTTTTCATATAGTCTAGGGAGGTATGTCGCAGGTCATTCACACCAGCATGGACAATGACTGAGTCATATTTGTACTTGCCTTGGAGTGACCTGAGTGCTTGTGTTATATGGCGGATCCTAGCGCCCAACAGGCAGCTCACCATGACCTTCTCCTTGTTCAGCCTGGTGAGCAGGACGTCAGTGTGCCTGAAGATAGAGTCACCTATTACAAGTGTATCAGGTGTGTTGTTAAGCCTTAAGGGCTGTGACTGTTCGGCACACTGGCTTTGTGAGCTATGTGTTGCACGTGTTTGGTTTTGGGGTAGCGGTTGCTTGGGTGTCTGCTTTGGAGGTCTCTGCTGCTTAGGCAGATTTTTATTTAGAGCCTCCGAGTATGTTTTTGTGTGTTTATGTGTTTGGTTTGCTGTCGTGGTAGGTCTATGTGAGACGGGAATTGTAGTGAGTGTGGTTTCCTTCTCCTCCTGACTGGTTACGCCAGTACCGAGTTGAGAGAGCTTAGCCTCCAGTTTGGCTATATGGTTGCATCTCTCACATGTGTTGGAATTTGTTGGGAGGAGCAGAGGGTTGTCTGTGCACATGAGGCAGTTGTAGCATTGCCTCATGATTCCCAGATTCACCAGCTGGACCGGAGAGGAGATTGACAACTGACCTTTGGACATGCTAGAATAGTATTGGGAATTCCTTTATAATTGAAAAAAGGGCCAATGGGGAACAAGGTACTCAAGGGGAGTTTGTGAGGGTGTAGTGCTTTTAATTTTTTAGTGCTGACTTAGTGAGCAAGTGCCAGGTAACTTAAATGCAATGTGTTACAGGTAACTTAAATGCAAAAACGACAAACAGTAACTTTCTTTCAAGTGAAACAAGGAAATAAGTACAGTAAGCAATGCAGATATCACTAGAGATCCACAGAAGTGCTGAAAAGCCACGTTTTAGGTGAAATTAGCGTTTCAGGGAAATAAGCAAACAAACAACAAGCATACAAACAAAGCTAGATTCAGCAGGCCTGGATCTAGTCTATGCTGCAGCAAACAAGGTGTACCAATTTCAGTAAGAAACAGTTCAAATATGCAGGCACTATAAGCCTTTAACCAGAAATTCCCAGCTCAGAAGGGCAGAGTCCAGCCTCTCCTCCCACAAGAGTGCAGACCACAAACCTTCTTAATGTAAAATAACTGGCCTGAAGCCCAAGTGCTTAAACCAGAACTAATACACTTTTAGAATAACAGACACTGAGCCCTCAATCATATGTGATGCGTTAGAAGTAATGTCAGTCACTAAGCATATGAAGTTCAAAGTATATGTCCCAGTTACAGCTCCTAATGTGTTTATGTACAATAAATGACTTGAACCCATCCCATGCCTCAGTGTCTCATTTGAATACATGAGACATGCAACGCACTACTAAACCTTATGCACATTGTGTCAGGCTCTTTGATAACTGTGTGCACAGTTTGTGTTCATGTGTGTGCACTGCATACTCTGATAAACGAGGTACAACAAATTGCCTTGCAGTTGGTAATGGTCTGTTAGTTATATTAGTGGTTTGAAACTGAAATGCCATTGTAGCAAGGTCATACGGTAAAGAATCAGCTCACACATAACAGTGGGATGAAATAAAATGTTCTTAACCTGTTTTAGTACATATTCATGAACCCTTGCTAATGTTTGCAATGTGGAGTTTTTTGTCATTCAGGTTTTGTAGTTTTACTTTAGCTGATTATTCAAAAAGCTGGGAAGCATTAATGATTGAAGGTGCGATGTTAAGAATGTTTACCTGCTGCTTCCTGGTTTACTATGGTTATGCGCCTTAGCAGTAATAATGATACAACCAAGCATCTCTATTAGCATGGTCTGCAGTTGCCTGCTTAAGGGAAAAGATTTAAGAAGTCGCCATTCTGAAGATTTGGTGATATTATTTAAATGTATATCTTAGTTTCTCCCATTGCTTTCCTGCTTGATATAGTCATTTATGCCATGTTTATTTACACTGTTTCTGATATACATGCAGATATATACTACACATCGGATTTGTTGTTGATCACGTGCCAAACAACAAAACCATACACATGCAAGTATTACTTTAAACAGGGTTGCATACCAAAACCAAGATATGTAAGTCTGAGCCTAAGTAGCGACAAACACAATAAACATAGCTAGGAAAGTTTCATTTTTAAATGGACTGACCACCAAAACCACACATATGTAAGGTTCAGTTTAAACAGGAAAAAAAAACATTTGTGCCATAACAAAACAATATAGTTCTCTTGATATATTTCAAGTTCCTTTATTACAACATGTCCTCATTTATACAATGTTCTACGACAGTAAGAACATATTTAATAATATTTTAAGTGTGTAATCTGCTTTAATGAATATAGGCAAAGTACCTGGAACAATGAACTACTTTGCCAGTTACATAGTAATGTATAATGAGGAAATTATCCTACAGAGCAGTTTCTATTTCTAGTTACTGGATTTATGCCAGCAGATTGCACTGCATGGTCAGCCTCACTCTGCACCGTACTGCTCCTGAATGCAAATATGTTCTGAATTTTATTATTTTCTTGCAAACTGCCTTGTCAGCTTATAATATTTTTCCTTGATCTAATCTCGTGACTGCATATACGATAATATCCTTACTAGAATAGCAGATGTACTGTTACTTTTACTGCTGGTTTTGTATATAGGTTTGTGTAGGTTACTTTTCCTATTTACTAAAAGAATTAATAAATATATATGCATAAGTGAACTACAAGAATGCAAACACACAGACACACCAAAAAGGAGATTCCCGTGTACACATATGCGCACGCGCACACACACACACACACACACACACACACACACACACACACACACACACACACACACACACACAAATAGAAAAGCGTACTGATACTTGGCTGAAAAGCCTTCTCACAGTACATTTTGAATACATAACCTCTCTAACAATCGTATACAGTCAGGGATCCAGCTTAGTACAACCATTAACCTATAACAATGAAGCAGACACAAAATAGTCATTTATTAATCATTGAACTGACGTGTTTCTTGATACCTGTTGGTTACTTCAAAAGCAGAAAACTTATAAAATTACCTTACCCTGCATAGCTTTACAGCCAGTTATAACTTTGCTAGTTTTTTTGAAAAAAGAAATCACATTACCTCTTTTTGCAGATACATTAAAGCACCATACATATAGTTATGTTACTGTGCATTAGATATATTCTGCATAGACTCCTTTTTATATTCCTATTGATAAGCTAATCATTTTAAGTATTTTGCATTCTTTATTCTCAAATATTGATGACCAGTAAAACAATATTATTCAGCTGTGTCTCATCTCACATTTTTGATATTTCAGTTTTGGTGAAGTGCTGACAAAATTTTATTATGATCCTAAAGTGTAACAGAAAGATTTACTGAAGTGATTGAAATTACCTCAATAAATATTTAAGCAATTCTTTGGCCCATAGTGAAATTCTGATGGCATTTCACCACAACTGAAAACACAGAATTGTGAGGCAAGATATCTGTATGTCATGAGAGAGAGAGAGAGAGAGAGAGAGAGAGAGAGAGAGAGAGAGAGAGAAAGAGAGAGAGAGAGAGAGAGGGAGAGAGAGAGAGAGAGAGAGAGAGAAAACCTGAAAATTAGGTAAATGAAACCAAGAGATATGTGTTGGCCTAAAAACTACTCTTATTAGGTTAAGAGAGAGAGAGAGAGAGTGAGAGAGGGAGAGAGACAGAGAGAGAGAGTGTGTGCACATTGCTCAAAGGTCCAGATAGTAATTATTCTCATTACAACTCTCTTAATCATGGAGTGGAACAAAGGCTGGTGTCCCTTAAGGTACATGCATGCTGGTGTTATATCTAATATTATTATTGAGTATGTGCCTGTATTTCTCAGTTTTATTAACTCTGAACAAAGCTTACCAAATGGTATCTGATCAATGGTGATAAATTGGTATAGCACAAGCAGAAAGCTATCATTCAAAATGGAAACGGATGATGATGAAATAGGGGGTAAGCCGGAGAAATAAGGAGAAACTGGGATTTTGGATGCAGATCCTTAAGGAGAATAACAATAACTATACAGAATATTATATTTATAAAGTAGCAGAAAGTATTCTAATAACTAAATCTACACAGGAATAGAGAAAGGAGATTCTGTCAATGGGGATGACTGCAATTAGGGGTACAAAGACTAGGCAAGAGAATTTACTAGAGAAAACTGGCAAAGCAACCAAGGCATTGGAAGCAAATAATTAGAGATGGAAAGATAATAGAATGGGAAGAGGCCAATTATTATTTCGGGCTGCAGGCTAGAGATTACCTACCCTATCATAGATTAATATCAGAGTATAGCCAAAGAGAAATGAATAGGGGGATCCTAAGTGAAAGACCAGCACTGGTAGAGTTTTTAGCAGAATCTAGTGCAGAAGCTGATGTTAAAAAAGGGACAATTAATAAGGCATATAAAATAGTGCATGTTAACTTTAGGAATCAACCACAGAAACAATGGGGGTTATGTGTATGCCTCCCAAATATGCAACAAAGTCTACAAGTCTTAAGATCTTTGCTTAGAAGTGTTTGTATGGGTATTTTTATACCCCAGCCAGACTCCAAAAATTTTTTTCTCAGGTAGATTGCAAATGTTGGCGATGTGGTGGGGTATAAAGAGGTAATGGGGAATATATTTCTTGGGAGTAAAATGAGCTGGCAGACTTTAAAAATTCCCTGCAGACTACTCTGTCAGAAATATCGGCTGAGCCAATTGTTGTAACTAAGGAAATTAGTTTTTTTGCGTTGTGATACAGAATCGGACTGACCTAGACGTACTAAGGCCTTGCTGAGTTTAATTCTGTTGTCTGCCAAAAAAGCAATGGAAATCAAAGTCTAAATCAACTGTACTAGAAGTAGTGAATATAGTAAAAGAGTTAAAATACTAGAAGTAGGATCTTCAGAAAATGGTACAAGAAAATTACATAAAAATGGGAATTGTGGGAACAATACATGCACAATAATGTTTTGAATGAGGAATGAGGTTTAAGACAACAGTGCAGAAGATTGTAAGTGATATATAATGTTTGCAATTGAAAATATGTCAATATGTTTTGTTTACAGTTATATAAATGGATGATTGCCCATGTCATATGTGATAATTCAATAAAGACTTTTTTTATTTAAAAAATGATGATAACTTTGTTAACAAAACATAAAATAAAACCAAATAATTCTTCTTTGAGTGTTAAACCATTATTTATTCAGCAGTGCGCATTCCTGGTCTTTATACGTTGACAGTTGCCTTTTATCATTTCATAATTCATTCTTCCATAATGCTTCTTTTATATCAACAACCTCAAATGATCTCTATGAGCCTGTGCTTTGTGAAAAGTTAATTAAATTAGTTATAGCACTACTATCCATAACATGTTGGTTTCCGCCTACCTGTAATTTTTGTTGTTTTTAGCCATGTTACACTGTACCTGGGACTGAAAGAGTTAAGCTAGTTGTCTTTTATAATGCTGCTTGTCACAAGCTTTTGTCTGTCTGAAAGTATCATCACATCACAGTTCCAGTGAGATAATATTTCAAAAGATTATTTGTGAGATTGCCATTTGTCCTGGATTACAGAAAACACACTTCTTTTCAATTAGATGTATTATTCTGAAAGATGGAAGGGCATACACTGATGAGAAAATCCGTATAGCGTAAACAGTATTACACTAGTTAATATCTCATTATGGGCTATGTGGGTTTCCTATTCTTTGCTAGTTTGCAGGCATCCAATAGTCTCAGGTTATGTGGAAGGCACACTGATATACTATTCCAAGTAGCCTTCTTGAAATCTCCACAAAGGGAACATGGTTTACTGCCACAATATATGCTGCTATGAACCTGACTACAAGAGTCTTTGATGTAGTTAGACAGTAGCTTCCTCTGCTGTTTTTAGCAATACAAACTATTCTGAGCCGGCCATCGAATTCACATTCTCCTAAATGCACACTTAATAACTGCCAGCCTCTTATATGAGAAACAACTGATATATGCTGTTTTTGCCCCTTATTTCTTTGGTTACATAGAATGAAAAATCAATGCTGATATGCAGGTAATGCACTGTTTGTTCCATTTGAGAAGAATGGTGTGCAAAATCAATGCCGCAGTAATAATTCAATTAAAAAAAAAGAATCGCTTCAAATCATGACACAAATTTTCAAAGTAACCTTTTACATATAGAAAGACAGGTTCTCTTTATTAAATTTAATGGTCTGCAGCTCTCTGACTTATATGGCTGAAGGAATAGTACTAAAAGATACATTTTACAAGATAGAAGCAGCTTCAAACAAAGGACCAGATAAAGGAGACATGAGCAAAACTATCCATATTTTTACAACCCAGTCAGTGAACGACCCCCTCCAAAGAGATACAGCTATGGAAGCCACTTAAAATATCTTCTCTTCGTACTAAGGGAAGTTGGAGTATCATAGAGTCTTGAGAGGAGGAAGAAGGGACATTATTCTAGCCAGGTGTGCCCTGAGTGAAACTACTGTAAGACCTGATGAGAACAGGTTAGCAATTGTGAAACTTGATAAGAAAATACATTCCATTTCTCATTATAAATAGAAAATCATTCTCATGTTGCTGTTCATGGAGGATTTTGAGGCTCATCTATACTCAGTATTCATGGTCTTATAAATCGAAGTATAAGGTTTAAGGGGCTTGACCCACTGACAGTAAATCCCTTGTTTGTTTGAACAAATTAACAGAGGTGCTATTGTAGAATAGACGTGCTCACTTTGCTAAATATAATAACAAAGTTTGCTTGGACTAGTCTGTCTATATATATATATATATATACTATACATGGATAGATAGATAAAATGTGTTGTAGTTAAGTACTTGGTTAAGAATCTCTGTGTCGCACAAGTATCCTGTAACAAATGAGGAGAGGTGTACATGAACCAGCCTGTCCAATGCAGATGAACATTCTACAGTACATCTATTTCTTGTAGTGGTGATTTGTAGCAGGTGTCTGGTACAGGGACAGCCAGTGACTTAAAGTAAGGTGAGGCTTCAGGGATCAACTGAATGGGTGGGGCTAACCAGTCTGGTCAGGGTTGTATTATGGCAGGATAAACTTTGAACATGGTTACAATTTTAAATAAATAATTGGTTATATACTACTGCATGCACAAAATCTTCCTTTAGAATAGACTTACATGCTCACAAGCTCTCTGTATGATGAACATAAGCAATAAGGCCCAGTCAAAAAGTCACTACACATGGGAGCTGACAGACAACTTTTCTGCAGGGCCATTCAGTTGTATAATGTCTGTTTTTTTACTATATTATCCTACAGCACAAGATAAAAAAGGAATTTGCATACTGTGGATGGCCACAAAGAATCAATCTTTTTAACAACAATTAATAATCCATTTGGCAGACTGAACACTGGCTCCAGACGATGGTCATTGTTGATGTGACACCCCAACCCCACATGCAAAAATGGGTAAAAAGGGACTGTGGATGGATGGATGGATGGATGGATGGATAAGCTTGTTTTCACAAAAATCAACAACTGTGTTTACAGAAACCAGTAAAAGACTTCCTTTATTTTTTCCTTGTTTTTGTACCTTATGTTACTAATGACTTTAGACTTCCATTTTGGCAAATTCTCTGATTGTTCCATACACATTGGGAGGATCTCCCTTTTATCCAAAAGAGTCCTAAGCAGAGGGTGCCTGGAATTTTGCATGTATATGATGTTCTATTGGGTTTATCTGCCACCTTGAGAGGAATAGATCCATTGTACTGTGGCACATGGTCAGCTTTTTCACTTTAAGCTCTACCCCCTCTAACATGCTGAGCTGATGTCACCTTAGTGGGCATGCAGTGGTGCCATGAGGGAATGCCCCCACCTCCATAGGTGACATGCCACTGCTTTTGGCTATCCACCTATTGTAGATTGGGACTCAACACGACTGTGGTATCACCCCCGGAGCTCATGATCTGTCCACATGCCCAAGCATTTCCCACACCATCCCCTGTGGAAGAAGTGACTAGGCACTTTGTCATCATTCCCCACCTCCACATCAGCTTCACTGAATCCCTCCTGTACTAGTAGAACTAGTCTCACCTGGGTTAGAATCAGGGATTTTCCCTCTATGCAAGTGGAGTTGTCCAAAGACTGAAATTTCATGCTATAAGCTTCTGTTCAGTCAGTATCCACTGAAACAAGCAATATATACCTGTCATAAAGAGCAACCGCAGAAATGAAAAGGCTGCTGTTTTTTTTACTTTGCTTTGTTTACATTTTAAGTACCGAAAAATGTGAAAACAGTTCAAGAAGTGTGCAATGTACATACTTCATGTTAGGATAGAAAAATGAACCCATTGCTACAAAACATTGCCTAGGACTATGTGTTATGTGATTTTCACAACACCAGCTTTTGGATATTGCAGTGATAACTAGAATAAAGGGGATGTAACCCCTTGAAGACGCAGTCTGTATGATAATGCATTCCAAATGATGAACAGTAATCAGTTGGGTGAGAGCTGCTAAAGCATTTACACTGTTCATGCTGAGCTGTTCATGTTGTGTGAAATTAAAGATACTCATTTGCTGAAATGAAAGCTGAATTATTACATTTTTAACATGACCTTAAAAACAATATGTATTTCTTAGCAATTTCTGGCAGGTTTATATTATGACTAAGAAAATATAGCACATGAGAAATTGTTAAACACTAGGCATTATATGGTGGTGATAGCAGAACTGGATTGTTTGCATACCAGTGACAACACTCAACAGCCAAATTAAGTTTGGAGAGGGATTTATTCTGTCAAGTGTTACCAAGGAGTACAGGAGGAAGCAGATTATTTACACAGGATGTGGAGTTACCCAGGGGGAAGTGTAATATTTAAACAAATCACTGATAAAATTTTCCTGGACAATAAGAATTCGTCTACTAGACGTTTTTGATTGTACATTATGGGTGTTATGAAGATGGTCTTCTGGGTACAGATTTTTGAAAAACGCACACTGTACCACACACACACACACACACACACACACACACACACACACACACACACACACACACACACACACACACACACACACACGTACATATATGGCTAGCTAGAGATATAAATTCAATTTGTTGTAGCTGCAGTTCTTAGTTAAAGTTTATTTACCAATGTTAGGTAGAACCCAAGGACTTGGCAAGAGTTTATTATGAACAACTGTGTCTTGTTTAGTTGTTGCATGATTATTTGAACCCAAACATTTGCTGCTGAAAAGAGCAACACTCCCAGGGATATAAAGGACAAAACTATTTTTTTCTTGCAGAAGGATAAACTATGCAGCCCTCAATGGTGGGGAAAGTATTCACCCCTGTACTATCTATCTATATTTTTATATACATTATATTTCTCTCTATATGTATCTCTGTATGTATATATCTATCTCTCTCTCTCTCTCTATGTATATATATATATATATATATATATATATATATATATATATATATCAAAAGATTATATATGTAGGCATAAACGAAGACGGAGAAAGTGAGAAAAAAGCAGTGCTCATCTTTTAACTGTTGTCTGAGTCTAACCACTTTTACAAGTCATTGGTGATCTTCCTTTGAAGACATTTTGAGCATCATTACTGTCCAGCGAGCAACAGTAGCATTCCCGCTAGATTCATGTATTTCATAAGTTTGTTATCAAACTACATATTGGGATAGTGAAATGGAGGACATCAGTGAATAAAACAAGTCTTGGTATATTTTTCTCACTGTTCAGATAATCCTGTGCAGTCCTGGGCTTGATAATTTTCCACTTTTGTCAGGGTAATTTATTTTTACAGTTGATCTTGTCTTTAAACTGTTACTGATGTGTTTGGTTACTGTTACATGTGATTTTATAACTTTGTTGATCTAAAAAAAGACTGGACTCTGGTCCCTGTAATAAAATACTGACTGTAATTTCATGTAGATGAAGTACACAAATGTTAGTTAAGATATTTGATGTGACTGATGCTTTCAAAGACTGCTGAGGGAAAGAAAACAAGTTCATAGTAATGTGAAAAGCTAGTAAGAAGCGCAACTTTTTTGCTAACTGACTTTTTGTTGGCATTGACTATTAAAAACTGGAACAAAGGGAGCTGAATTTCACTGCAAATCATAAATAAGACATAAATCACCTTAGCATCCTTATTCTGGTAAAATTAGGTACTCATCTGCATTATTTTATACTGACACATATACAGCTTTGTTTAGAAGACTGCGAAACAAATAGTATGCAAGATGTTAGACAGACCAGATACGGTGTTATGTTGTGTTTTGCTTAAAGATCATTATGCTCTTCCTTTCTTGTAAACAAAGTGAAGAAAAAAGAAAAAAAAATGAAATGCAAAACTTGGAAAATCAGTGCTGTAAAAAATATATACTTCGGCTGTCTATCCCATTTTAGTTAGAATGTGCTGTTACTGTAATATAGAATGAAATACCATTAACGAGAAAATCACCAAAATTCTAGGAAGTGAGCAAAGTAAATAACTGCAGCGTGTGATAAAAAAATCAAACATCTGTGAGACCAAATTAGGAAATTACCACTCTTGTCTGTCAAGTTCCATGACACCAAGTTGTACTCAAGCTATTCTACAAAAATGGGCTTTAGCAATGAACATTTGTTATTCCAGCAAATTCACCATAGTAAAGCTATTCTGCTGAGAGAAACACGCATATTGGGAAAATATTTAATTTTAGCAGCACTTTATTGCAGCATATCAAGCTCTGACAAATGCATTCTGCTAAGTATTACATTACCATCATCTGTTAAATTCCCTAACTTCCCCGCAGCTGCTGTCTCAGACTGTACATTGGGATTAGCACAATGCATACCACAGTTTACTCTGGCAGCCTACACTAGTGTTCAGGGTAGGGTTCCTTCTGATATGTCCATTTAATCAACATGTGTCACTGACAGCTGAATAGTTCTGTTATGCCATGTAATAAAGTAGAATAGAAACATGGCATCTGATTACACTCCCCCCTTCATTTATCAATGTATTTGGTTACAAGTTAACAAAAGAAGGAGGTACATAATAGTAGTAGGTTAGAGATGTATGGATATCTGTATCCTAATTACACTCAAATGAAGGAAAATAAAGACACAGTATTGTTTTATAAGTTATTTTGTTTTCAAACTTCCAGCAGACACTAATGAAAATATTAATATATTGATGTCTGTAGCTTTTCAGGGCAGGCATAACAGAGAATTTAATATATCTTTGTATTGTACTGTTACTGATTTCCAGTAAACCTTATAAACACATTATGTTTAGACATACCACTTCATGATGTCAGACCCTAGGATAGTGGGCAGTTCATGATGTCAGACCCTAGGATAGTGGGCAGTTCATGATGTCAGACCCTAGGATAGTGGGCAGTTATTCTTTAACAACCAGAATGAGCAACTAAAAATAGATATAAATGCCAGTGATCACATAACCAATATTGGTGGTGCAGCGGGATAATGCCTTGAAAGAATACAGTGACCTGAGTTCAGTTAGTGCCCCAGGATACTTACAGAGCTGGCATGGGTAGATGGGTATGTCCATCTTAAGGTCAAGGGGTGAGGTACAGCCAGCTGTGTGCTGCCACGGTCCCTCTAAAGAAGGGACACTGATGTAAATGTGTGGCCTGGGAGTGAGCATTAGGCTTTCCAAACCACTGCATAGTGGTAGCCTTCAGTACTTCAATGCAGGTACATGAAAGGATGTGTTCTCATGGTGAATGCTTTCTGAGGTTGGCCATTGCAAATCCTGCCATTGTTAGGATACAAGTCAGGGAATAAAGTGCAGTCTTGGTTGTCCCCACTCCAGACAGCTTTCACCTTAATCCTGGGAAAAAAAATCCTAAGGAAACAAATGAGCTGGGAGAGACTTAATGGTTGGTAGGCACAGGGGCATAAGTGAACTAGAAGAGAAACAAATGACAGTGCTCATCAAAGTCTCTTAAGTGAAAGAAAAATGACACCAACATCATTAACTAAGAACACTTGTAAGTAGCATATTGACCTGCATTTTACAAAATAGCACTCTTAAATCCACAAAAAGCAAGTATCCTTTCCTGTGCTTTACCAAAAAGCACTCTAAGATACCTACAAACAAACAAAAAAACATGCTTATTCTCACCTCCCCCCACACATATAAAATGTACCATCTCATAGAGCAGACTCCTCTTTTCCTCACATGTTTTCAGCTACATCAGACAACCATCACCTGAGAAAACCAAAGGCAGTGTTTTAAAATGGTTTTAAACCCCTCCATAGAAGATCTGCTTCAGCTATGCTGAAACAGTGTGAGAACGTGCTAGAAGGTGCAGTTGCCCAATTTTCCATTGAGGACCTGATTGCAGGCCCAGTATGAGCTGCAAGCTGCATGACTTGTGTTGTGTATGAAAACAAACTGCTGCTGTAGTTTGTAATTACATATAAATATATATGCATGTATACAATTAGCAAAATAAAAAATGGAGGACCTGCAGTCCAGCAGCCCGGTAATATGAGCTGTCCATGGTCAGGAAGGTGAATATTTGTTAGGTAGGCAAAAAGAATGAATTCTTTTTTCCCTCGGGTAACAAATAATTTTTTCTTTGTTAATGTACTCAGCCTCTATTCATGCTCTTAGTCTGGCAGCTTCCTGATGGAGTCCAGCTTCAGCAAAAATGCAAAGGGATTCTGTTGTGTAATATAGCATTGTGATGTTGTCTGTTTTGCTCTGCAGTACTTAGCTTGATAGACATAAATTTGTATGGGTTCCATTCAAGCCCTCGAAATCTCAAGAGTTCGACCTCTTGAATTACTGACTGATTGGTTCAAAAATTAACTTGTTGAACTTTGCTTGTGTTTAAGTATGCAGGTACACAGTACAGTGGGAGCTCATGAAATTTGACCTTTGCTTAGTGCAGTGTGATTCATATCTTTGTGATTCATACTGTTTTGATTTGTCTTATTGTTTGAAATTTTTAGAGTTCACATGTTTGACATAGACTCATTTGTACGTATAATTGATAGTTTAACTTACTGAGCATGTGCAATAGTTTAACTTACTGAGCATGTGCAAAGATATTTAATACCATTTCTTTTTTGCTGTAATTATGCTCTAATGTAAAGTGAGCTTTCTGATTCTTAAATATGTATTTTTATTTTAGTTTCTTCATTGAACAATATTTATTGTTTAATGTGTGTGCGCATGTAAATAAATAAAAATTATTATTTTATTTTCATATTAATAGAATTGTTTGTTGTATTCTTTCTCATTTTTTCTTGCTTTTATGATTCCTGGTAAAATGTAGAATTTTTGTCACACTGCAATAACTCAGACATAGCAATGTAATAAATAATTATCTAGAGCGGGCTAATAATTTTTGAGAAGAAAAACTATAGCTATGCGAATTACATCAGTAATAACTTTTCCGCATAGTGTTTGTACACATATGTGTACAGATTGTACACATATGTGTACAGATTGTTCCAAATGGTTTAGTGACAATGCTAATCCACTCGGGTATGACACACATTTTCATCACATCTACATCATATTTTAATTACTTTTTGCACTCATCAAATCTTTATGACATCTTCAACGTCTTCTTCATCATCCTGTTTATGCTCATATTCATCTTCATTGTATCTTCATCCTTAGTAAATGTTCATCTTCATCTTTATTGCATCTTTTTCATCACCATCATCTCCATAGTTTGTATTTTCACATTAACAGAATAATTTGTTTCATTTAGTTTCATTTTTTATAGGTTTAAATTTATGATGCCTAGTAAAATGTATGGAGCCTAGATGTGACACTGTAATACCATGGAAGGATTACATTTAGTAAGAAAACTACAAGTAGGTTATGTTGATAAAATGTGTTTGCAACTTCTTAAATATGAATATACAACTGTGAGTATGCAGTATACAGTAGCTGTGAGTCTGTACAGCTGGATATGTGAGAGGAAACAGTTATTTGCCTCTCTGCTTTGCAGCCATTTTGTATGTTGTTAAAGTTGCAGTTTTACTTCCAATGTTGGTGTCTAGTACCATTAATAGCAACTCTGAATGAGATAACTGGGTACTGTGGATGTGCATTCTGACATGGCTTCAAGAATGTGATTGTTTTCATATGAAACAACTCTTGAGTGAATGCCACTGAACTCAGAATAAGGTGTTTTTTTTTTACCAAAATAGCTATTTTAAAGTATCAGTCTTTAAGCACAAAGTTATTAAGAATTTACTTCAATGGTTTACAAATTACATCCATACTTGGAAATGATAGTGAAGGAATCTAGGCAAAAACAATTTATTTTATAGTATGTACAAAGAAGCAGAAGCTATCTGTAATTAATTTTCATTTTCTGAGTAATAAGTAAGCAAAGGCCTTGTTGTCCTCGTGGTGGCTTTTTAGGAAGAATCCAGCTAATGGAGATGTCTAAATAGCAGATATCAGTATAGCCATTTCCGTCTCTAAACTGGACCATATGAATGTGGGTCTTTTCAATGTCAGATGTCTTTAACAACAAATTTCTTGATCTTCAGGTTCTCCAGCAGCTTGATCACATACTTGTTTGTGTTATTATTGACGCACAATTTCAGTGTAAAGATAATATTCCATCCACAGGTTTTTTTGTCTACCATGCATTCAATCCTGATGCAAACTATGGTGGAGTTTCCATATTTGCCAAGGACCACATCACATCTAGTCTCATTCCCTGAGACCAACAAAAAACTCATTAAACTCCAACTTACTCTGAACAAGACAAAGTATCAACATATAGCCTGTTATAGGATACCGTCCATGTCCTCTTACAACCATACATGAGATTGGAGGCAGTACTCCTAAGTGTACTTGAGGAAGCACCTATTGCTACAAATGCCTTTATAATGAAAGATTTCAACCACTCCTTAATAAACAGGATCAGCTATACCCCCAAAGTTGAGTATATCCAGAAATTGTTTAACTTACTTAAAAAAGTATATCCAGAATTTTTTAAACTAAATAAATAAAAAAATTTGGACCTGGTCCTAATATAGCCACTACATGTACCATCCCTCTCATTTTTCCATACTTGGTTAAATCAGACCACAACCTTTTAATTGTCTGTTTCAAAATCTCTAAAACCCTTGTGTCAATAATTCTTAATTTAGGGATTTTGAATGGACAGACCTTCTCAAATTCTACAACAAGCTATCCAAATTCACTTGTAAAATCATTAGACCCAATACAAAAACAGCTACTATTTATAGAAGAGAGCTTTATTCTGCATGAAATACCTAGATCTAGCAGCACGTACTAGAGCCAATTATTATGGGAAGTATACAAATAAACCACTCTGGTGGTCCATCAGCTTGCAAAAACTCTGTATCAAGTGAAAAAAAAAAACACTTCTTAAATCATCCAACAGATCTAAAATTCCTCATATTAACGATTGCATTAAGAATATCAGTAAGGAAATAAAAGCTACAGTCAGGGCAAGTAAGGCAAATTATGAACTTGCAGCTAACCAAAAATTCTACTTTTCATCCCAAACCAATACTCTGGTCGTAAAAATACCATAACTATATCATCTGGATAAAGCATAAGACTTAAAGTTGTCACATATACTAAGTTACTTGGGGTCACCATAGATGATAATCTAAAATTTGACCTATGTACCCAAACTATCGAAAAGGCACATATAAAACTAGGTCTCCTTAACAAAGCATCTCCCTACCACACTTTGTGATCTAGGAAGACCATTGCCATCTTATATCTATTGCCAATATCTCTCCTATACCACTTCTTTGCTCAAAAATATCAACTACTCCCTTTTAACAAAACTGGAACAATATTATAATAAAAGAGCAGAATTTGCAACCATTTTTTCAAATAAAACCTATCACCCAGCCAACTAAATTGGATACAGTTCCCCAACTATCAAAACTTCATTCAATTTAAACTGGCCCAAAGTATTCTTCATCAGCAAAAAAATGTTTCACTGAAGATAATAATGCAATGGTACTCCCTGTCTAGGCAGCTTTGGTCTAAGGACACATATCTTGCCCAAGTACATAGACCAAACAGTAAACATAGTCAAGCAATGTATTTTTCATATATATATGCCCAGACTGCAGAATCCTTTATAAACGCATTCTATGAACACCTTCAGGAATGCATGGATCATGCGATCCCAAATAAAATCAAGACCCAATCCTCCAAAGGCAGACATCCTGTCTGGTGGACCCCAGCCATAAACAAACTATACAATAGAAGGAGGAAGCTACTAAATGATAGAGCAAAATCCCAAAAAGGGAAGACATCACTGATCAGTATTAGCAAAAAACTACGGGCACTCATAAAATTGTCTAAGGCCAGCTTCAAGAGAAAAATTGCACAGGACACTAAGGATAATCACAAGGCTTTCTTTAGTTATGTTAGGAACCTGGATGGTAATTCCCAGATATGCTCAGAATTAGTCCAAAATGACAAAAAATACACTGAACCCACAGACATTGCCAACATCCTCGCGGACAGGTTCAGCGCAAACTTCTCCCCCCCTCCCCACCAAAAGGGCAAATATCTATCCCAGCAGAGTGCTGTCCCCCTGACATCTCAGATGCTCAGGTAAGAGCCGCCCTCTCCAAAGCAAAAAACACAGCATCAATGGGACCAGACGGTGTCCTGGGCTGCGTCCTACATGAACTCCAAGAAGAGCTAAACCCAAACATAAAACTACTGTTCAATCTCAGCCTTACTACAGGATATGTGCCCAAAGAGTGGTGTACAGCAACAGTGGTCCCTCTCCATAAAGGTGGTGCCTCAACGGATCCTGGAAACTATTGCCCCATAAGCCTGACTAGCTTGGTCTGCAAAGCTTTGGAAAGGATCATCATGGACCTCATAAATAAAGATATTGGGGACCTACAGACACTGGATCCTACCCAGTTCGGCTTTGTTAAGGGCAGATCCTGCATCTTAAACCTGGTTGATTTCTTTGAAACAGTCACCAAGGCCATTGACGAGGGGAAGGTGGTCCACACAGCCTACCTGGACCTTGCAAAAGCCTTCAATACAATACCCCACTCGGGCATTATAGATAAGCTCACCAGCTTAAATATAAACCCCTATGTCACTAGATGGATTGCAAACTGGCTCAAGGACAGAACCCACATGGTTAGAATTGCTGGAGCCATGTCAGACTCCAAACCAGTTACAAGTGGTGTCCCACAAGGCTCAGTCCTGGGACCTCTCTTGTTCGGTATATATTTCTCGGAGGTACAGGCCAACATGGAAGGACTGTGGCTGACCAAGTTCGCAGATGACTGCAAACTGGGCGCCATAATCGACTCTCCAGCTGACACAAGCATCCTCCAAAAGGGCCTCATAGAAACAGACAACTGGTGCCAGAGCCATGGCCTCAAGCTAAATGCCAAAACGTGTATAGTCATCCCCTTTGGCAAAAACAAAGTGCCCACAATTTACCACATAGGTGGTAATCCATTAAGTACAGAAGAAGTAATTAGGGACCTGGGGACCCAAGTTGATAGCAATCTCTCATTTGACAACCACGTGGCCAAAGTGGTTAGAAAAACATTTTATATAGCCCACCTAATCATGAAGGGATTCACATCTAGATCAGGGGAGGTCATCATGCCTCTTTACTCATTCCTCATCAGGCCCATAATTGAGTACAATGCCCCTTTTGGGATGTACCTTACCAGCCACCTGCAGCAATGGGAAAGACCCCAAAAGTACCTCACCAAGAGGAAGAAAGGGCACAAACAGATGCCATATGCTGCCCGGTTAAAGAAACTCCAGCTCTACTTAGTGGCATACCGCCTGTTCAGAGGCGATCTGTGCCTGACGTATAAAGCCATGTCCAACCCGGAATTAATGGACATGCTGCACCTCAGAAAATCCAAATCCCATCGAGCTACGCGCTCGAGAGACTTGAACCTCAGCACTGAAATAAATAGGACATGCTGGAGGGACAGATTCATAACCCAGACGCTCCCTTCACTCTGGAAAAAAATCCCAGTCCAGGTTAGGCAGAGTCCCTCATTGACTCTCTTCAAGAGAATCTTGATGAGTGGATGGGAGATCATAGGTTTACCCTGGGTATCACTTCTGTGTCACTGTTAGACAGAGGCACAGTATACTAACCTAGAAAAAGGGCATAGCAAAATAAATTTAAAATGGGTGGCGAAAGCCAAACACATTCTGGCTAGGCTTATAAATGCCCTAGGACAGATAGCCTAGTATGAACCTATGAACCTATGAACCTATATATATATATATATATATATATATATATATATATATATATATATATATGTGTGTGTGTGTGTATTTAAAATTTGGAATACTCTCCCACAAGATCTAAGACAAATCATTAATCGAACATACTGCAAAGCAAGTCTTAAGCCCCACTTATTGGACCCCAAACTATGCATCTGCCACCCCCCTTCTCCTGGCTAAACAACAGTATCCATCTATTCTCTATCTGTATTGTCCTTCTGGTCTTTCTGCATAAACTTAGCTTCAGGGACTTCATCAGACCTAGTAGCTTTGCAAAAACTAGAAATTGTTAACAAACAGTCTGCTGCCAATAGTAGTAATGTCTTACAGATTCTATTGTACCTGTCTATTAACCTAATTGAAGTTCTTAATATTATCGCTACTTAGTAAAGCTGAAATCTAACTCTGTGGAATATAATGACATCTAGGATCTATTCCATTACTGTTTTTTTTTCTTCTTTATATACTAATTTTTGTATATGTATGTGATATTTAACATTTGCTGTACTGTACTGTACTGTACTGTATTGTGTGATGCCTTACTAACTGTGGAACTTTTCTCCAGACCTCCACAGAAAATGGGCCTGTCATGTCACAGTCAGACTTTTTCAGTGAACAAATGCTAATCAATAAATAAAAATATTATGTAAAACAATTCTAAAATCTATGCTAAAATTTTTATTTAAGGATATTTGGTGTTAGCTGTACTATCATGGAAATGTCTAATCTGTTTAACTATGTATTAAACAACGTTGTTTCTAAGGTACACTTTTTGTAAATATTAATTTTATGTAAAACATTTCTGAATTTTATGCTATAAATTTAAATAACAATATAGATTGTGTGGAGTTTTATCTCCTTCTGCTTAAAATAAGCGTTCCAAGGTGGACTTTTCTGGTTAACAGAAACAATCAAATAAATACGTTTAATTAATTTGCTTCTGAAGCCAAAGATAATTGCAAGTCATTTTTTACTTATATCAGGAAACTAAAAAAATAGCACCTAGCATTGTTTCTGAACTTATCCAAAATGGTACCACCCATTTTTACACAGTAGACGTACTAATCATGCTAGCATACAAATTTGGTGCAAACTTTACCCTGAAAACAACATCTTAATTCCACAAATTCCCAAATGCCTTATACCTTTTTATATCACAAAATAGTATGCACTGAATATGTTCTCTTAAACCAAAAATGCTACTTACATGGGGCCTGATAATTTACTTGGATACTTAATAAATAACTGCAAGTATGTTCTTGTCGTTTAACCCAAATTTAGTTCTGCAATTTGTCGTCAAAGTATATCAAACTGCAGTGGTGATGCTCTCTATATAAGGGCAACCCTGCAACTGTCCTGTGAAACTATGTACCCCTTAGTCTGACTAATGATATGTAAAGCCATGGAATGCACCTTATCTGATGAGATAAACTATGTTATCAAAAACTGTATCAGACTAGACCTACACCAGTTGGGCTTTTTCAAAATGAGATTCTGCTTACTCAGTTTAGTTAATTGTTTTGAGAAGGTCACACAGGCTGTTGACAGTGGTCATTCTGTTTCTCACTAAAGCACTTGACACTATATCACATGCATTTGACACTGTATCCCATGCTGGCATCACAAACAAACTAAGTGATTTAAAAGTAGTACATGGTGAGGTGGATAGCCAATTGGCTGAAAGATAGAGCCCCCATAGTTAAGATGGCAAGTGCCTCCTCAGAAAATATGAAGATAACTAGTGTTGTTGCCCAGGGCTTAATACTAGAACCACAACTTTTTGGCATCTACTTCTCCAATCTCTGGACCAGTAATCAGGACCTTTGCTTAACTAAGTTTACAGATGATCACAAACTGGGTATTATTGTCAACTCTCCCTCTGATACCCATTCAATACAGCAGGCCCTAACCTTCATAAGCAAGTAGGATGTGGAAAAAGGGTAAATTAAATGTAAAAAAGTTTAGTATTATCACATTTGGTAAGCATCTCTTTCTCCTTCATTAAAGAAGCAGTAGTCAAAATACTTATATTTAGTACAACTAATATCTAAAGGACATTTTGATTCTCAGCAATGCTGGTCTCAAGATTCTAAATGGTGACCACATCTAAATCACATCTTCAGCTTCAGTAACATCATCCTCATCACTGCATTTTCACCATCTTCATCATCATCATCATCACCGTCACATTGTTATATCATATTAATTTTCATCTTTGTCATCTTCGTCTTCTTCTTCATAGCTATCATCACATTTTTGTCTTCATTGCATCTTCATCACTGACATTTTCATCACTTTTATTTTCATCACATCTTCATATTCATTATCTTCATCATGATCTTCATTGTCATCCTCATTGCATCTTCAGCTTCCTTTTAATTTTGAGTTTTATCATCATTGTGTCTTCATCATCAGTTTCATTGCATCATCATAGTTATCATTATCTTCGTGTTCATTGTCATCTTTATAACATCTTCATCATCTTTTTGATATTGTCATCTTTGTTGTCATCATCTTCATCGTCATCTTCATCATCATCATCTAATTTTTATCATCTTTGTTTTCATTATCGTCATAATCTTCACTGCATCTTCACAGATGCACAGATTATTCCTTAAGTTTTAATTTCAGTACTAATACATTCAGTGTATAACACATAAACACTCTTTACTGCAGGGTTATCACTGAAATAATTTACATACCCATAGTTTTCTTCCTATAAGTGATTGCCTTGTGGTAGACAACTATTTATTTTGGTGTCATGTCTGTGTTATTGCATTTGTACGTCAAGCACTATTCACTTTACTAGGAATCTTCTTGTATTTTATTTTGTTTTTGTTATTGTTACTTGAATGTAGTTGCTTGTTTGCTCAAACTTGCATTGAGTTAAGCCTTCTGATCTTGCTCTACTGTTTTCCAAATACCTGCTGAGATGCTACAAAAGATAAGTGCTTATTTTCAACTGTTTCTGAACTTTTTATTAACTAAAACAATACTTGCTGAATATCTATTTGTTTAAGCTGTGCAACTGTATTTTACTGCATATTTAGATTGTCTGCTATTTGAATTCCTCTTACAACTGTAATTACTGTTAATCTGCTTGCTTTGTTCATTTTACTTGTTTGCTGCACTTGAAAAACACTAACATAGACCAGGTTCATGTTTTTTGCTGACTCTAGTATTGTTTGTGACCTCTGAAGATTGTAAAACAGTTATTCTTTTGTCTGGGGAGGCACCCCCCCGTACCCCATGGGTGGAAGGTACAGTTTGCACTGATCTAGCTAGAGTTACTGTTGCATGGTTCTGTTTCAGGCATTTGATTTGGTAATTTGAACTTTGTCTGTTTTACGTTTTTCTGCTTTAATAAGCATCTCTTTAAACTGGTTTGTGCTTGTTCAACCTGGTTTGACCATTGTGCAGCTGTGCAGAAGGATTGCTGGTTACAAATGACTGCTGTCTAGCCTTGCAAATATTACCTAAACCAGACCTCTTAATGCCTAAACCTACTAATACCTGTTCCTGCTGTATTCCCTCTTCTACTGTTATGGCCAGACCAAGATTATTCCTAGGACCTTGAACTGTCAGTTTCCCTCCTTCTCTCCTACCAGCCTGGTTGACATGGGTCTACTGAGGCAGTGTAGCAACTGCCTCATGTACACTGACAACCCCCTAATTCTAAATCATTCCTGTACCATTTGTGAGAGATGCACCTACATGATGAATCTGGAATCACAGCTCTCTCATGCAATATATAACAATACAGATCGGGTTGTCAGCCCACCTACCTCAACTCCTACTCATGACACATAGCATACACATAGACCAACATATGCGGAGGTACTCACAAAAAATCTACCTATACACCACAGACCCCCAAAACACATACATATTAAACCAACCATAACATCCAAAACACACAATACACATAATGACAAAAGCACAAGTGCCTCACCATCAAAGCCCATAAGGCAACGTACATCCACTCCAAGCATTGTATTCATAGAAGACTCTGTAGTGAGACACACAGATGTCCCCCTTACCAGGCTAAACAAGGAGAAAGTCACGGTCATCTGCCTTTCTGGTGCAGGATTCATCAGACCACACAGGCATTTAAGTCTCTCAATAACAAGTACTATTATCATTTGGTCATAGTACATGTTGGTGTGAAAGACTTGAGACGTACCTCTCTGGACTACATGAAGAGAGACATGATTGAGCTCTCTGATTATGTGTCACAGACAGGTATGTACTTAGCCTTGAGCAGCATATTACCCTCATCTAGGATGATACCACAATATAAACAGAAAATCATGGACTTCAGTAATTGGCTTAGTTTCTGGTGTCATTCTAAGGGGATCCAGTTTCTGTCAGCCTAGGATGACGTGATCATAAGACTTCAATGCTTTGCCAAAGATGGTCTTTATCTGTCACCCCTGTGAATTTGGCTACTGGCAAAGGCTCTTGCCACCTCTATAGTGCCTTTTTTAGGCAATGTCACAAGGACAAAATTTCTGATGTAAAGATTTCATCTAAAAACAACCTCAAGTATTATGCTACTAAATGCTAGGAGTCTTAGCATGAAGCTTCCCTCACTGGAAGCAGTCTTCACCTTGGAAGACTCTGACATCTGTGCAGTCATGGAGACCTGGTTCAAGGCAGTGGAGAGCACCACAGCCATATCGAGTTACACCTATTACCACACATTCAGACCATGAACAGAAGGTATGAAAACTAAAGGAGGTGGTATATCAATATCCATTAAAGATAAATACACCTCCCGATTAGTTAAGCAATATGATTCCCTGGAGACACTTCAGGTGCAACTGTTGGTAGGGCACCTATTCAAGTCATTGCCATCTACAAGACCTCCTCCATGAATCAAGACACCCTCTCTGCCTAATTGTATCTACTGGAATTCAGTCCAGGAATCCATCAAGATACATCCAAACCCCATGGTTATGGGTGATTTTAATTACTCATCTATTGACTCATGCTCAAACTGACTTGCCCAAAGGTTCCTCAAGTTCATTAACTCCAACACCCTGGACCAGGGGTGAATAGATCTTGGACCTGGTGCTTACCAATATGGGGGACTACTGTAGCACCCCCACTGTGAGGTCTTCCCTTATCAGATCTGACCACAAATTAGTCTCATTTGAATTATCACAAAGGACCCCCCCCCCCCACAGCAGTAACTGAAATAAAAAAAAACTTCTCCAAAGCAGATTATATCCTTCTAAGGGATGGTATAAATAGCTTTACTGCACCTCCCCCCTCAGATGGAACTGGCAACTATGCCAAGTCCTACACCAATGCTATTTACAAACACCTGTATACATGAATGGACACAGCTGTACCTGATAGGGCCAAAACAAGCTTTTCAAGGAAGAGCAAACCTGCCTGGTGGATAACTGCCATTAACAGACTTTACAATAAAAGGAAGAAAGTGTTGTCCAAAAGTTTGAGGGAGCATGCTCTAAACTGGAAACATTCCCTGCTCAGCTTAAACAAGCAAATAAGACTGCTTTTGAAGTCCTCCAAAGCAAACTACGAATCCAAATTAGCATCCTCAACTAAGGACAATCATAAGGCGTTCTTTAGTTACAGCCATAGCCTAAAAGGTAAGACCCAGATTTGCGTTGAACTTGTACTTAATGATGCCACATACACTGAGCCTGTGGACATAGCAAACCTGTTAGCCAACAGGTTCTGTGAAAACTTCACTCCTGTGTCCCTACCACACATACTCCATGGCATTTCTCCACCTGTCCTCCACCTTATATCTTTAGAGAGCAGGTCATAAATGCCCTCTCTAAAGCCAAAAACACAGCATCTATGGGACCTGATAACATCCCAGGTTGCATCCTACATGGGCTTGAACAAGAATTAGCATCACTATCGGGTACTCTTTTCAGTCATAGTCTAAGCACCGGCTTCATCCCAGCTGAATGAAAAATGGCCACCATTATCCCCTTGCACAAGGGTGGTGCTTCCACTGACCCTGGGAACTATAGACCTATTAGCCTGACTAACCTTATCCACAAGGCCATGGAGCAATTCATCATGGACCTTAACAAAAAAAGATATAGGTAATCTCAAAACACTTGAACCTACTCAGTTTGGATATGTCGTAGGGAGATCATGCCTGTTAAACCTGGTGGAGTTCTTCGAGACAGTCACCAGAGCCCTGGATGAGGGGAAAACTGTG
The DNA here is from genome assembly GCF_019279795.1 of Protopterus annectens. Taxonomy (NCBI): domain Eukaryota; kingdom Metazoa; phylum Chordata; order Ceratodontiformes; family Protopteridae; genus Protopterus; species Protopterus annectens. The sequence goes on from NC_056736.1 coordinate 345,726,633, forward strand.
CATACGGCCTATCTGAACTTGACAAGGCTTTTGACACTAACTCCCACTCAGGCATTATTGACAAACTTGCCGAACAAGGCATCAACCCTTATATCATTAGGCAGGTTGCCAACTAGCTCACTGATAGAACCCATACAGTCAAAACAGGGGAATTTACCTTCAGCAGCAGACCTGTAACCAGCGGTGTTCCACATGGATTAGTCCTGACACTTCTACTGTTTGGAATCTATTTCTCCAATGTACAAGCAAAAACTAAAGGTTTGTGGCTGGCAAAGCTTGCTGATGACTGCAATCTGGGAGTGGCCATAGAATCCTCAAACAATGTCAACATCCTCATGAGGGTCTTACCCAAACAAATGATTGGTGCCTAGTCATGGCCGTAAACTCAATGCAAAAAAATGTATTATCATCCCTTCTAGTAAGAGCAATGTTCCTGCTAAATACCACTAAGGATGCACTCAGTGGTGAGAGACCTGGGCACACAAATTGACAACAATCTTACCTTTAATGATCATGTCTCCACAGTAGCAATAAGGGCTTTCTATACTGCTCATCTCATAACTAAGAGAATTGCATCCAAAAAAAAAGAAGTTATAACCTCCCTGTACTCTTCTCTCATTAGGCCAATAATTGAGTGCAATGTCCCTTTTAGTATGTACCTTTCCAGGCACCTGCAGCAATTAAAGAGACCACAAACATTCCTTACAAGGAGAATTCAAGGTATTCAGCATCTGTCCTATGTGGACTGACTGAAATCCCTGTCATTTTACTCAGTTTCATACAGACTACTCAGAGGCAATCTCTGCCTTGCGTATAAGGCAATCTTTGACTCTGCTTTATTGGAAATGCTGCATATCCATAAGTCCAATGGCTCACAGGATACTCACTCTAAAGACCTTAATCTGGTATGTGACATTAATAGAACCTTCTGGAGGGACAGATTTGGCTCCCAGAGGCTACTGCATCTGTGGAATAGACTCCCAGTTCATGTCAAACAGAGCACCACCTTGGCCCTCTTCAAGCGCAGTCTGGACAATTGGATAGGTAGCCATAAATTCACCCAGGGGGGTTCCACCTGTGTCTCTCTTGGACAGGGAGGGGCAATAGGTGCTGATCATAGACACAAGGAAGGAACTTGGCTAGGCTTGTAAGGGCCCTAGGACCATTATCCTAGTGTGACGTCCTGATGATTAGCTATGTACTAATTTATTGTCTGATTGAGTTACTGACTGATTCATTGGTTATGATGCACCCTTGTGTCACTTTATGTGTTGAAATCTACTGCAGACTAAAACAAATGCACCTACAAGCTTTTTCACAGCACAACTGCATCACCAGAAGGTGAAACTAGGTGACAGTCAAGAAGTAACTGGACAGCTGCTCAGCATAAAGTAAATGCAAACACACATTTAGTAAACTTAACTATTTATTTTATTTTTATTTTCATTTAACAGGGCAGAATGTTTATCCCGATGTTCTGGTTTCAAGTTCAGCCTGGTAAAAAAATAATAAATAAGATTCACAGAAGCATTAGAATTTATAATTCAGTGAAACATACAGTTTAAGGAATATATAAGTGGATATAGAAAAGACACCACAGTATATTTTGAAAACATATAGATGTTGCTTATTTACAATATGTAAAAAATGCATATTTTATACTCAGAAAACACACTGTATATGATGAAAGCAAACAGTAAGAGTAGAAATACTCTTTACACATGATCTTTACCAGTATTACAAAGATGAAGTACCTATGTGTAATAGAATTCTGAAAACATCCTAAATATAAACCTTCCACTGCATCAATATGTGATGCTGTATCAAAGTGTATAACATACTATAGCTGTTAAAAAGTACTGTCAATAATGTTAAATGTATGAGAACTTATGCATGTGCTTGGATCATGATAGAAAAACGTCCTTAGACCAGTTAAATAAAAATGCAAACAAACAAGTAAGCATACAATCAGTCAAAATAAATAAATAAATATAAATTAAATAAATAAATACATTAATACAGAGTAATCACTTATTTTTTATGCAATGCACAAGCTTTTTGAAGTTCTCAATCCATTTGTGCTGATTACGTTTATAACTCATATGTGTTTTAGGGGTGGGGTGGGGCATTAGTATGCTTATTCTCCAATCATCTGAGATACACCTTTCTCTCCATACTGCTATGAGTATCCTCAGTAGCCACTTCTCCTCGGTCTCATCCAAGATCTTGAACATATCTGCTGTGACCTCATCTGAGCCTGCTGCTTTCCCTCACTTTATTTTCCTTAGTGCTGTTCTTACTTCTTCTAGTGTGGGCTCCTCCTCTTCTCTCATCATCATTTGTATCTGGGGAAGTACAGCTTCTCTGGGGTTTTCTTCATTCAGAAGCTGCTGGAAGTATTCCTTTCATCTGCCATGTCCTGTGGACTGCTGAGTAGGCTGCTGCTGGCATCCCTTATGAAGGGTGTCTGACCATCTTCTTTATCTTTCTGTCTTTGTCTTGCAACCTGCTATAGTTTCTTTGTGCCAGCTACTGAGTCACTTTGCAGAAGCTGGTAGAGTGCCTCTGATGCCTTGTTCTTTGCTATTGTAACTCCTTTCTTAGCTTCCTTGTTATACAACCAGTATTCCTTCCTAGCTTGTTCTGTCTTTTCTATCTCCCACTTTTTCCTGCACTCCTTTTGTTTGACAGCTTCCTATACTTCTGCATTCCAGCACCAGCTTTCCTTATGTACCTTGTTTCCATGCCTGACTTGGCTGCATATATGTTCTATAGCCCTTACTCGTGCTGTTTGGAGGTGCCACTATTCTTCTTCAACTCCACCTATTTCTTCTTCTTCTTGAGGTGCTAGAGCCCTGAGTAATTACTTGAACTGTTGTATTTCTCTACAATCAACTTCCAGGTTTTCAGCCTGGACTCTGTTGACCTTTGAGCTTTCTCTGACCACTGCTTGCAGCTGATTGTGACAACCAGTGGTTTATGCTGTAGGCCGCATACATATCTCTATATATATCTATATTTATCTATATGTCTATATGTATATCTATCTATGTATCTATGTATCTATATATATATATATATATATATATATATATATATATATATATATGTATATATATATATATATATATATATATATATATATATATATACACATATATATATATATATATATATATATATATATATATATATATATATATATATGGATATACTTTCTACCAAAATCCCAATTGACACAATAACGAGACCATAAAATTGACAGTTGGATTTACTGAAATGTCAAAAGCTCAACACTTAAAATATCGGAAAATAATAAGCACATTTAATGTTCCTACCCTCCACCGATACAAGACGCACTAACAAATTAAAACAATTTACGTCAGCCTTTTATATGTTTAAGCAGTGAGGCTAGCCCCCCTGTGCCCCCATATCCCCTGTTAATTAAATATATCAACTCTGAGATTCCACTACAACAAAGAAAATGCTAAATATGCAGTTTCATGCTGTATGGCAATGATCATTTAAACAGTACACAACTCATCTACTATACCGCACACTTTGCAATTCTAAATATATTGCCGAACAACTAAATAATAATTTAGCACGTGCATCTTTAACAATATATTGATGTCTTTAACAAATAACAGTACTACACAAACTGTAGCTTACTAGTTCAACAACATCTGTTATGTAAACAATAACATTTAATGTCTATAACACTTTAACAATTACCGAAGACCCAAAAATACCCGTACCTCTCACTTTTCTTTCCTGTTTGCACTTACAACACAGATATCTTTTCAGTTACACACTCCTTTCCATAGACTAAACTTACCCTACAGTAATAACAACTTGCATTTCTTTTTCATATAGTTTGTTCTTCTATACCTAGCCAATGATTTACTGGCTCTGAACTTAATGTCCGCCTTACTGTTTTGTTTTACAAACTACAAACCTTAAAGTTACCAATACATTGTTTAACTGTTAACATCATTTAGGCATTCTGAAAGTTTAGGTTTTAAACTTTCAGTAAAACCAGCTTTTGCTGTTATGGTCTCACTATTTTATCGTTCGGGATTTGGATTTTGGTAATTCGAGTTATGAAAGTAGATCCAAATATAAATATATATATATATATATATATATATATATATATATATATATATATATATATATATATAATATTTTGAATGTTACAACATAACTGAAATGTATAAACCTCTTGATACTTTGATCATATGCTATTTTTTCTTTTATCATTATTGTTATTTTTCTATAGAATACTGCCCTAGATTTATGTGACAAATAGAATTAATACAAATGTTAAAACATGTATCTCTCTTAGAAATTTCCCGTTCATATATTCATGTTCCCTCATAAACTGCTCAGATGTGCAGGTATTATGTTGTAATCTAAGGAAATGGCATTGTGGGAACTGAGTATTGAATGTCAGCTTTGTCTGTGTAGCAAGTGATCATTTGTGGCGGACTTCACCAATACAGCTTCTTCTGTCTTCCTACCCATTGGTTAATTTCTAGAGCCTGAAATTCAACAGGCTGACAACTTTGTAACATTTCAAAGGTTATTGTTTTACAAATATTTCATGAATTGTATAACTTTGCTTCTTTGCCCTTCTAATTGAAATGGACTTTATCAGCAAAGCTTTTCACCACCTCACATTTTAAAAGGTATACATTTATATAAAAGCTGCAGTTTGTTTATAGTTATTGTCAAAACAAAATATTAATGAAAAGTCTGATTTCAATGAACTGAATGCTAAATTCAACCTGAGCAAAGTAGCATGGCGAACAGTTACATTACTGCTAATTCCTTAACAACTGCTATCAGTCAAAATATAAATAAATAATTTCATTTCACCAGTGAACACTAAAATGCATTAATGTCAAATGTTACAGAATTCAATTTTTTAATAAATGAGAAGTGTATTTTATAATTGTAATTATCTGTCTGCAAGTGAACTTCCAGCAATGCATTTTGCTATATGCTGCTTTAATATTCCATTTGAGGGAATATTTATTTAAAATCAAAGGTTATATTCTTTATTTTTAATTTGGAAGCACATAAACTGTGAGTACTTCTGGATATTCAATATGCATATAATCAAAAGAGTTCTAAGAAATGCAGCCTCTGGAAAACCACTGGTGTAATACAGAATAAATGTACTTTTGTTTTATGTTTCTTAGACTGCTATGAAAGCTTACTCATGCACTTTAAAATCAATCTGTCTGCTGCAAGGAGAGTGTTTTATATGAACATCCCCATAACACTAAAGTCTTTGAGTTTTATATTCTTGACTTTAAGCTGAGATATGAAAATGTTCATATGGACTGAATTCTGCAAAATTCGACACTGTCAGTGCCCACACAACGTGACTTATCTAGTTTATATTTCTAGAAGCTTTAACTTTAGTTACATTGATGATACAACTGAACTTTGTGCTTAGTCAGATTTATAGGTTCATAAGTAGGTACTAGGCAATCTGCCCGAGGGCATTTATAAGCCTAGCCAGAGTGTGTTGGCGTTCACCGCCCCATTGATTAAGTAACTGATCCTCTGTCAAGCAGAGCCAATGAAGTGATCCCAGGGGTGTATTTTCTGTTACCCATTCACTCGTCAAGGTTTCTCTTGAAGAGTGTTAGTGAGGGGCTCTGCCTAATGTAGTTTGGAATTTTGTTCCAAAGCATGGAGAGTCTCTGTGACAGGAATCTATCCCTCCAGCATATTCTATTTATTGTTGTGGCAAGGTTTAGCTCACTAGAGCGCGTGGCTCACAGTGACTTGGATTTCTTTAGATGGAGCATGTCCATCAATTCTGAGTTGGACATGGCTTTGTAAGTCAGGCAGAGATCACCTCTGAGTAAGCGATATGCCACTGAGTACAGCCAGAGTTTTTTCAGTTTGGCTGCATAGGACATATGTTTGAGGCCAGTAATCCTCTTGGTGAGGTACTTTTGTGGTCTCTCCAGCTGTTGGAAGTGTCTTGTGAGGTACATCCCAAATGGGGCATTGTACTCTATGATGGGTCTGATGAGCGATGAGTAGAGGGGCACTATAACCTCTTTATTTCTAGATGCGAACCCTTTAGTAATTAGATGGGCCACATAGAAGGATTTCCTAACTACTTTGGCAATATGATTGTCAAAGGAGAGATTAATATCTACCTGGGTCCCCAGATCTCTTATTACCTCTTCTGTATTAAAGGGGCTGCCACCTATGTGGTAATTCATGGATGTTTTGTTTTTCCCAAATGGGATGACTATACATTTGTTGGCATTTAGCTTGAAGCCATGACTTTGACACCAGGTGTCCATCTCAGTAAGGCCCTTTTGGAGGATGTCCGTGTCAGCTGGAGAGTCAGTTATGGCTCCCAGTTTGCAGTCACTGGTGAACTTGGTTAGCCATAGTCCTCCTGTGTTTGCCTGTACTTCTGAGAAGTGTATGCCGAACAGTAGGGGTCTCAGGACCGAGCCTTGCAGGACACCACTTGTGACTGGTTTAGAGTCGGACCTGGAGTCTGCTATTCTTACAGTGTGAGTTCTGTCTGTAAACCAGTTGGCAACCCATCTCGTGATGTAGGGGTTTTTGTTCAGGCTGGTGAGTTTTTCTGTAATACCTGAGTGGGGAATGGTGTTGAAAGCCTTGCCAAGGTCAATGTAGGCTGTGTGAACAACCTTTCCCTCGTCTATGGCCTTGGTGACTGTCTCGAAGAAGTCAACTAGGTTTACTAGGCATGATCTGCCCTTAACAAAGCCAAACTGGGTCAGGTCAAGTGTTTGGAGGTTCCCAATGTCTTTGTTAATGAGTTCCATGATGATGCGCTCCATAGCCTTGCAGACCAGGCTAGTCAGGCTTATAGGGCAATAGTTACCAGGGTCAGTTGTGGCCCCTCCTTTGTGGAGTGGAATAACCATTGCTGTGCGCCATTCTATGGGCACATAGCCTGTGGAGAGGCTGAGGGTGAACAGCATGTTTAGGTGGGGGTTAGTTTGTTCTGTAGTTCATGCAAGACACAGTCTGGGACACAATCTAGCCCCACTGACGCCGTGTTTTTGGCTTTTGAAAGGGCTATTTTCACTTGTGCGTCTGTGATTTCCAGGACACTACACTTTTCCGGTATTGTTGTGTGCCCTTTTGGGGGTGAGAGGGGGGTGAAGTTTGCATTGAATCTATCTGCCAGGATGTTGGCAATATTAGTAGGTTCAGTATATTTTGTGCTATTTTGTACTAGTTCAGTGCATATCAGCAAGTTGCCACTTAGATTCTTAACATAGCTAAAGAAAGCTTTGTGGTTATCTTTTGAATCCTTGGCTATTTTTCTTTCGAATTTAGCCTTCGATAATTTTATGAGGGACCTTAGCTTCTTACTGATACTGATCAGGGATGTCTTTCCTTCTTGGGATTTGCTTTTTTTCTGAACTAGTTTCCTCCTTCTATTGTATAGCCTGTTTATGGCAGGGGTCCACCAGACTGGTTTCCTTCTCTTAGAGGAGTGAGTCTTGGTTTTGCTAGGGATGGCACGATCCATGCATCCTTGTAGGTGCTCATAGAGTGCATTTGTAAAGGTTTCGGCATGTTGGGCAGTGTTATCCTTTAGCGTGGGGGCTGTGAAACTTACCACCACTGTCTTAAGTAAGGTAACGTTTGCTTTAGAAAAGTTTTTACTGTGGTTTCCTTAGTTGGGGGTGGTGATGGGGTGTGGACATCCAGAGTGATTAGTTTATGTTCTGATCTAACCAGTGACGGGTTGACCTCTGGTGTGGAACACCTGTCGCCCATGTTTGTGATGACCAGGTCCAATATGTTTTCACCTCTGGTAGGGGAGTTTACCAGCTGATCCAGGGCATTTGAGTTGATGAATTTCAGGAAGCGCTGGGTCTGGGAGTTTGTACTCGAGTAGTTTTCCCAGTTAATGGTAGGGTGATTGAAATTGCCCAATATCAGGGTGTTTGGTAGGACCTTCATGTTTTCCAGTGTCTCCAGAAAGGTGGAGTGGTGGTCCTGGGTCATGGAGGGTGACCTGTAGCAGGCCACAATTTGCATTGCAGATTTGCCCGATGTTAGTTGCACATGGATGATCTCAGAGGTATCATGCTGTGCCACTAACCTGGAGTTGTAGGTATCCTTGATGAATATGGATACACCCCCTCCTTTTGTATTTCTGTCCATGTTCTGTGGCCGAAATGTGTGGTACGAATTGTAGCCCGGTAGTGCTGGGGTGCTCTCTGAAGCCTTGAACCAGGTTTCAGTAACTGCACAGATATTGACTATCTCCATACTGAGGAGTGCTTCGAGCGTGTGCATTTTGAGATTTAAACTCCTGGCATTGAGTAGCATAACCCTCAGTTTTTTGTTAATTGTGCTGTTTACGGAGGTGGGTTTGACTTTTGAGCCTTGCCTAAAAAAGGCACTATGGGGGCAGTAAGAGCCTTGGCCAGTATTTGAAAGCCTAGTTGTGACAGGTGCAAGCCATCTCTTGAGAAGCAACGTGGCTTGTCGAGCATGTCGTCCCAGGATGACAGACACTGGATCCCCTTTGAATGACACCAGAAGTTTAGCCAATTGTTGAAATTGATAATTTTTCCTTTAAACTGAGGTATCATTCTTGGTGAGGGCAGGATGCTACTCAGGGTCAGGGTCATACCAGCCTGGGCTACATGAGCAGAGAGCTCTTCCATGTCTCTTTTCATGTAGTCCAGGGAGGTACTTCTCAGGTCATTCACACCAACATGAACAATGACAGAGGCATATTTGTACTTGTTCTTGAGTGACCTGAGTGCTTGTGTTATGTGGCAGATTCTGGCTCCCGACAGGCAGCTAACAGTAACCTTCTGCTTGTCCAGTCTAGTGAGTGGGACGTCAGTGTGCCTGACTATTGAGTCACTTATTACTAGTATGTTAGGTATGTTATTTCGCCTTAAGGGCTGTGATTGTGCGGCACACTGATTTTGTGTTTTATGTGTTGTCTGGTTTGTGGCGGGAGGTACAGGTTGTTTTGGTGTCTGCTTTGGAGGTCTCTGATGCTTTTGCAGGTTTTTATTTAGAGCCTCCGAGTATGATTTTGTGTATTTATTTACATATGGAACATTATAAGACAGATTACTGCTGCTGCTGGGTTCGCCTAATTTTCAATACCCTGACTTTTATTACAGTTCTGTTTCTGGTACTGTTACTAGCAGTTCACCTTATCATCAGGTTCTTGCACTCTGAGAGTGACACTCTGTTCTTTGTGTATGTACTGTAAGCACAAGTTATTCATGATCATTTGTTCAGTACTATGTAAATTCTGTAAAGGCATTTCTCTGGGTTAATATTCCTTATGTACATTTTTGGTTCACCATATTTTGTCACTGTTTTTCATCACTGTGCTGTTAAGTTACAATCTGTTTTATATGCTGTTTATTTTTTTGCCACCTGATACCTCTTTTTAAATTTTTTTAGAAAATGAATTTCTGTGCACACCTATCAGTGCATTACACACAGCTATACTGTCATTTGACGGTTTGTATAGCTAAATCCTATGCTCAGCAGTGCAGTGAGTTATGTACATCTGTGCTGTTGGTAGGCATTGTTTACATTATGTGGACAGCCAGGGTGAACAGGAAAAACTAAACTAAGGAGAATGTTGTAATATCAGGAAAGAATATCTGTCTGTGAGATCATAAAATTGCTATAGTAACATCAGTAATTAAATAACCTGGTGCACAGCACTCGACAAAGGTAGATTGCAAGTCATCTCTGTATGTCAACATAATACAGCATCATGCATACACAGTATGTAAATATAATATCCTATATTGCATAGTGTTGTAACAGACTGGCAACTGGCTAGTAATATTTACTCTGAAGAGTGTATTTGCCAATGTATCTAGAGTTAATGAATGTGAAATGCACATAGACTTTGTAAATGTCAGATTTAGTAAGTACAGCAGATTTGTTTTGAAGCATGAAATGAAACAGAAAAAAAATCACTTTTAAAATTACATTAAATGTGGGTGGCACTGATTCAATGTTGTATTATTATTACTATTAGTAGTAAAAGTAATAGATCATTGCAAGAGATAAGGTTTTGTATTTAAATCAAGATAAGCTTTTTTCTGTAATTAACTAGCCCAAGGATTGCCTGTGGGCCCGAAGGACAATCAACACAAGGGCCGTTTGTTGTTTTCTTTTTTGGAATATTCACATGACATAATATAGGAAGAGCATGGCCTGTAAACATTGCATGCTCTATTGGCAGAAGACATAATACTTTTTCTATACCTCTGTACAAACCACATACTTTACTGTTTTTCATTGTTTTCTCCAGATATTCACTGTCGTACTGGCAACTGCTGAACTATATACAAGATGACAGTAATAACAGCTGAGAATGTTATTTTTCCACAGAAGATCATCGCTGTCTCTCTCTCTTTTGTTACTGTAGCCAGTTCCTTTGAATCCTAGGCAAACTGAACTCTTAATTGCTTCACTGAAGTGCATGATGCAACTTATATGTGAGGTTTCCATTTGCTTATGGATATTTACAGTTATTGAAAACTACTGATTGAATTCTTGGTCTCAAGGAAAAATGTGATTTGCTAAGACAACTTCCAATGTGTTGCTCTGTCATTTCTTAGGACTCCTAGGGGCATTTCTTGAGACATTACCCATATGCTGCTATTAATTTATGAAATAACATACTTAATATGCTCCTCCTGTGATTGTGACCTTATTATGATGGAGTGGTTTGGGTATTCTTGAGATCCTCATTGTCATGTTGGCTGGAGTTTCTTGATCCTTGTAGGACCTCCCTTGGAAAATTGGTCAAAGAGGAAGGGGCAGACAAACACAAATCCAGAATAAACTCCATGATTTTCCAGTTAAAAACCTGAGAACCTTGCCTAGAATAGGGGACAATTAAACCCACCCTCTGGACTCAACCCATGGGGTACTACTTGCTAGTAAGGTCTGGTGGACAGTTAACCCATGTAGTGTGGCAGGTCTTAGCCTGAAAAAGCTGTGTAGAACTGCCATGTGGGCTTACCATACCTAAGACGAAGGGGAGGTCAGGTGCAATGCCAATCAAATGTCAGCTAATAGAAGGACAGATTAAGATGGACTAACCCTGCCAATGAAAATGTCTCTTGGGACATGGAGTGTCACCTCACTGCTGAGAAAGTAGCTGGAGTTTTGTGGAGGACTGGGAAAGGTTGAAAAGTACTAGCTGGAAATATTTGGTCTTATCTTTATATACATTTACTTTAGAACCAGACTTCTTGAGTGGAGGGTGGTCTCTTTTCTTCTCTAGTGCTGACCCACAAAAGAGGACCCAGATGAGTGTGGGGCTTCTTCTCTGGCTGTGTTTGCTTCATTTGAAATTTTTGCCAGTGAACAACAGGTTTACAGCAATACACCCGCAAGTTGAAAAAATAAAAAAGTTACTTTTTGCGTATGTATTAAATCTGTTCATGATATTTGTGTTTCTTAGAGTCTGAGGAGGGAGTATTCAATAATGGGGAACCTATAGCTCCTGTAGTTCCCCCTGGAGACTTTAATACTGACATGAGAAATGATGACATCTAAGGAGTGTGATTAGGGAGAAAGACTTACATTATCTGAAAATATGTGGTGATTTTTTTTTCAAATTTATGTGCGAATTATGGATTGTCCATATCAATCATCATGGCAACAAAAGGATGCTCATAACTGTACTTGGTATGAGAGCATCTTAGGCCAAAGGTCAATGGCTGACCTTGTAGTTGTGTCATTTATACTGGACACTCAGGTCAAGAGATGTTCTGAGCTGTCACCTATTTACCATGTGGTGGTTAGCTGGTTTAGAAGCTGGAGGAGCACCTGAACAAATGCAGGTAATGAAAACATGTAGAGAAGATGTCCTGGAAATGCCAGACCAGTGTTTCTTTCTGTGAAAAATTCATCTCTTATCTTCAGAATAGCTTCTCCCATGCACCTGGTGAGGTCAATGTAATGACGTCTGAATGGACCTTGCTTAAGTCTTCAAAAACTGAGGTGTCAGCAAGAAATTCTGGTCAGAAGTGGTTACTGTGTGTCATGGTGGTAATGCTATAATCTGCTAATAGACACCACTGATGGGAGCATTATCAGGTTAAAGAATGATGTTGCCTGTACAACGGTATTAGGTGGGCTTCTGGATTTGACTAATAGGTACCAACAGTTAATTACTGAACTAAAGGAATTGGTCTATGAGGAGTTTAATGATACCACAGAGAGTGACTTTTGGATAGCCTGAAAAAGATTCTGGGAAACCATCCACCAACCAAGGATGGGAAGGCAGGATATTGCCTAGACTGTTCTCAGGAAGGATGGATTAATACTAACCTTGACTGAGAACATGTCAGATAGTGGAAGGAACACTTCGAATAACTGTATAATCTGGTGGAAATGCACTCCTCAGAGGAAGCAGTACCACAAGCAGATGATGGAACTGGATCCAATTTAGGAAATGAGATCACTGATGCTATTAGTCAATTGTGTTGTCGCAAGAGATCACTGATGCTATTAGTCAATTGTGTTGTGGCAAGAGATCACTGATGCTATTAGTCAATTGTGTTGTGACAAGAGATCACTGATGCTATTAGTCAATTGTGTTGTGGCAAGAGATCACAGATGCTATTAGTCAATTGTGTTGTGGGAAGAGATCACTGATGCTATTAGTCAATTGTGTTGTGGCAAGAGATCACTGATGCTATTAGTCAATTGTGTTGTGGCAAGAGATCACTGATGCTATTAGTCAATTGTGTTGTGGCAAGAGATCACTGATGCTATTAGTCAATTGTGTTGTGGCAAGAGATCACTGATGCTATTAGTCAATTGTGTTGTGGCAAGAGATCACTGATGCTATTAGTCAATTGTGTTGTGGCAAGAGATCACTGATGCTATTAGTCAATTGTGTTGTGGCAAGAGATCACTGATGCTATTAGTCAATTGTGTTGTGGCAAGGCTGTAAGAATAGATAATATTTGGTTGGAAATGCTAAAGGTTCTTGACATTGTTGGGGGTGTCATGGTTAACATGCCTTTTTCTTATTGCATGGAACATTGAGTAGTATCTGGACTGGCAAACTGAGACAGTGGTCCTTATTTTCCAAACTGAGAGACAGAATGGTGTATTCCATGATATAGAGTAGTCACATTACTTTGCCTTCCTGTAAAAGCATTTACCAGAGTGCTAGAGATGGGACACCATCCAATAGCTGAGCCTCTATCTCAGTAGCAGCAATACAAAGTCTTTATTTTTCATGGAACAGTTGACTGATTTTTTGTCATTCAAGATATTGGATGAGGTGATAGGAGTTTGCCAAAACTTTTTATTTATGTTTTCTGGGCTTTGAAATGTTATGTTTGTAAATCCTGGAATGTATTTTAGGAAATGTTACAATAATGCATAGTCCTGGAGCTGCTGTTGCTGCATGATATTTGTTCCCTGTAGTTGAGAAGCCATAGTAGTACCTTTATTGTTTGTGTAACATGAGTTACAGTCAAGAAAGGTGAAAGACTCCATTAAGGCTATATGTTGTCTCCTCTCCTGCCTTGATTTTCATGGACAGTATATCAAGGCACAGTCAATGTTTGTAAAGTTTCTGGATTGTATAAATGAAGATCTCTGTTGTTTGCTGGTAGAATTGTCCTCTTAACCTCAAGTGACTTTGATTTCCGGTCACACTGAAGTGATTCACTACTGAGTGTGACATAGATGAGATGTAAATCAACACCTCTAGCTTAAAGGTCATGTCTTTGTCAACAAAGAAAAATGGATATCCATCACAAATGAGGTAAGAGCAGTTACCTAGGTGGAGAAATGTTTATATCTTTGTTTTTTGTTCATAAATGAAGGTAGAGGAGATTTAAAGATTTGTATATGGGTACAGTAATAGTAGCTTTCAAGCGTTGTAATATACTATGGTCATGAAGTGAGAGCTGAGTCAAAGAATAAAGCTCTCAATTTACCAGTTAGTTTCTGTCCCCATCTTCACCAATGACCGTGAGATTTAGATAGTGACTGAGAAGATGAGTGATAATTGATACAGATGGAAGAAATTACGTTCTTTCACAGGATAGTTGTGCTCACTCTTCTTGTTAGAGTGAGTATCTTGGCAATCTGAGAACATGTTATAGTATTGCCACTGCTCCCCTGTGTTGAGAGGAGTCAGTTGACTTGGTTTGAGCACCTTCAGAAGATGTCCTCCTGGATGTCTACCAGAAGGTATACCAGGTATTGCCCATTGGTAGGAGGTGCTGGGGAAGACATAGGGCACATGGAAGGAATTATACTTCTCTGCTTATTTGGGAATACTTGGAAACTTCACAGGATAGTGGGATGTGGAAGTGTAATTTATCTTGCCTAACTTACGACCACTGCAACTTTCACCATGATGCATAATTAAGAAAATGGATGGAAGGATGGTTGGATGGGTGGGTGGACAGATGGATTTATGGAACTTGTGTAATGCACATTTTAAAGTAAGATTGTACAGTTGTGTTAGATGCTAAACTTAAAAGTAGATATGTGACAAAGGAACATGACGGTTCTGTTACAACTCTTGTACATAATTTTAAAATATTCTCTATATGCTGTCATCATGCCAATGCATAGAAAGTGACTGAAAATGAATGTTTTGCTTATTTTAGACTGTTGGCACATTCATAAACTATGTCAAAGCTCTGATAAATCTGTAATAATATGTGTGTTTCTTGTGTCATAGAAAATGCATTTTAACCTTGTGACCTTCAATGTAAATGAAAAAAAAAGATATGAAAGGAATAGAAATGTATGAAAATTATAACCAAAATGTAAGGCATAACTTTCAGCAGTTTCAAAGGAGGGATGTAATTAGTTCTGATAAAGTTATTAAAAGGGTCAGGCGTCAGGAAACAAAATGCAATTAAAATGCTCTTCAAACAGGCAGCAGGGCAGGGATGAGAAAACAGTTATTAATAAGCAGATTCATTACTTTGTGCAGGTGGAAAAACAGTTTTAACTTGTTTTTTTTTCTGTAGGAAAGTGAATAGTAAAAATGTATATTTTATAGCTGAGACCAGAATTACTCTAGTCTCACTTGGCAGATCTTTCAAGACATATTGGTGAAAACTTGCTATTTGCACTTCTGCCTTGTATAATATTTTTACTAACTTAAAATAGTTAGGTCCAATATTTCTTTAGTTAAAAAAGGCTAGGATGTTTATTTAGATATAGATCAGATTCTTCTTTAAATATTCTATCTTGTACAACTGACTGTTATCTTTATATGCATTGTTTGTTGCCTTGACCGCTGCATATTTAATCAATATCAGCACTGCCTTTATTGTCTAAAGAAAGTATTATTTATTAACTTTTAAGATCATGTGGCTGGTAGTTATTATTTAGTTATTTATTTATAAATTGTTATTTATTATCTGAGAAGAGGGTATTATTTATTACTCTAGGCTGGCAAAGGTGTGTATGCCCCTCTAACTAGCCAGATATCCTGCCAGTCAGGAGTAATTTTTGTAATTTATATTTAGCCACATCAAGAGTGGTATGATAACTGATGTGTTGAGTATTTACAAAGCTTTGGGGAGAGTAGCCTTTCCTCTGAATTCCTATGAATTGCATGTGTGTGTGTGTGTGTGTGTGTGTGTGTGTGTGTGTGTGTGTGTGTGTGTGTGTGTGTGTGTGTGTGTGTGTGTGTGTGTGTGTGTGTGTGTGTGTGTGTGTGTGTGTGTGTGTGTGTGTGTGTGTGTGTGTGGCTGTAAATAATAATTTGTTTGAAAGGCAATTACTGTGAATAAGGGGTGCTGGAAGACCGTGTTTCATACAGAAAGTACTGAGAAAGGGACATGGGGTTCACGCTGTAGGTGGTCAGTGTATACTCTGAGTCTGAATGTGGATGTTGGAATCCCATAACCAGGACAGCAGTGCATATTCCCTTTATTCTTCTGGGGCCAGGTTGTATTTGGTGAATTGGTTATTTAATCAGATTTATGTGCAATTTTCATTTCTACTTTAACCTTACACTGCAGTACTTAAGTAGAAAGTGGATCTAAGTACCATAGCCCCTATTCCTCACTAATCTGAGTGATAAACTGGTTGGCATTGGTGGGATTGAAACCCTGTCTCTTCCAGCATGATTTTCACATTTGGTGGCAAGTGGTGCCATACTTAACAACGCCCTACTACCTGACAGCTATAAGCTTCCCCAGTGACAAATTGTTTCATTCATTCTCTCTCTCTCTGGGATGGTGAGAATCATTATTCAGGTGTCCATAAGGGGTAATTTGGCTTGGACCTAACCTGCCAGTCCCCATGCTGGCTGACATGTGAAGCTTGCAAAAAAAAAAAAAAAAAACTTTAATAAATGCACAATCCTGTGCAATTCCAGCATACAGTGTTAGATAGGCATACCTCTCATAATTGCCAGATTGTTACTGGTGCTTGTCTTTGTACTGGTGTATATCCAGCTTCTGTTTTTTTGTTTACCCACCTATCTCTAACCAGGATGGGCAAGCTAGCATCAGCTACTTACTCATATCCTCTCTTGCCTGTTCCCTCTAGTACCTGTGCTGGTGACTAAACTTAGGTCATCTGCATTGCAGTCAGGGATTTATCCCTCTATACACTGGAGTGAGGATGTACATATTTTTTAAGTGCATTCTAGTTGTTGAATATGGGCAAGATTCAGAGACATGGTTTGTATTGTGTAGGGCTAATCCTCAGACAGTTGTATGGAAAATGCTTAGACACGATTCACAGACAAAATAAAAACACAGCAGAATCCATACGTTACAGAGCAACAAGCTGTCACATAGTATGCAGTATATATGCAAATCCATGCATAAACAGTGTTTGTCTTTATTTCTGATGTACACACATTGGCATCAAGATGTGGAGTTTATTCAAGGACAAGTCACTGTGCACTGTATTAACACCCTTGTCACATGTGTACTGCATCAGTGCTAATACTACTGATGTGGTATACAGCGTTATCTATGTGACTTCCATTGCATATCTGACCACACTACAAAAAGCAAGTAATCATGTGCTAGATGGATAATAACAGAATGGAGGGAATTAGAACTCCTGTGGAAATAAGCCTGAGCTGTGTCAATCGCACAAGCATTTTTGTATTCCCTTGCTGCTCTGTGGACACACACCTTAATGCTGCTGTTCTTTGCTATAGTTCAGCAGATGCCTTTCACACACATGAACTATCTCCCAGCATGCTTCATCATTCCATTTCAGCAAAATACAGAACAGATCATGGTTAATCCACACTGAAGATGGATTCCTGTGTAATCTGAATGGAACTGGGAATACTCTGTCCAGTAATTTGGTGTTACTCCTGGGTGTGGTGCTTAAACATAAGCATTCAGTGGCCAGTTGTACAAAACTGTGTACTCAACTGCTGGTTAGTGCTCTGTGTGGCTCCCTGTTGAAATGTCAGCACTCAAAATGCCGAATGCTGACATACTGAAAAAAGAACAAACATGCAGCAGAGTGAATATCAAACATCTCTCTTCTGCTAAAAATCTTTTTTTTTGTAGAGGCAAGCCCCCCTGCACCCTCCGGTGTGTGTGTGTGTGTGTGTGGGGGGGGGGGGTAAGCCCTCCTGGACCCCCAGACTTACATATACTAAGTCTAAGAGGCCATCTCAGACTTAATGTATATAAGTTTAGATATTCAGTTGTTCAGGTTCAAAATGATGGGACTCACTATGGCGGGTGTTGACATTTTAAATGGATACTGCTCTGTTCAGTATAGTGTGGAGCACACTGGCATGGCAGTTATTGATTCTTTTCATGAATTATGGGATCCTCCATCTGTCAATACTGTGCCTGAAATGCCTTCTATCCTGCACCTCATATGCACAGTGCTGAGGCATTTCATGAGTTTAACCATGAGTCAAGCCCGTAAACTTCATAATTTTATGTGACAAAGTATATAGCACTTCAACCATTTCTGTTAGCAGTGTGGTTTCTCAATTTCAGTTCTTGTTTTTGCAGCCTTACTGACTTTCAGTTTATTAATTCATTCCAACAAGAAAACCACAAGCACTTCATTATTCACAGGAAAGTTTGTGACCCTTTGAAGTGCTACAGAAAGACCTCTGATGAAACAGTATTTCATGTGACTATACCTCATACACAGCTAATACGGTAATTTGTCAAAAAGGTAATATTGTGCCAGTCTTGTGTTGCACAACAATGAGCCATGAAATTGGCAGTGGATATGTGTGCATATGTCCTTAAAATATATCTTGTTATAACTTGCTGTAATTCTCCCTTCTGAATTTCACAGTGAATCCCTAGTTAGCATTTGTACTGCTCGATCTCCATAGTGTACAACCTGCCATCACTTCAGGTAAGTAGCGCTTGATGAAATGGAAGTTTATTCTCTGAAAGGATGTATGAAAGAAAATATACTGGTACTACTTTACCATGTATCAGAACATTTACATTTAAATCAAAATAAATTATATATATTTATATTGCTTCCACTAATTAATATTTATATTTGAAGAAGTAGTAAGCTATATGTGGATGTGAATTATGCTGGCATTTACTCAGGTCTGGCTTGTGCATTAGGCCACAACCCTGTAAGATCAAACAACACCAGGGATGAACAAATCCAAAACTTGTGTAAAAATCCTCCATGTAGATCTGAGAAAGTTAGGTTCTAAGTACATACGCTCTTTCATAGCCTTTTATTCAAACAGTTCCCAAGTGAACAGGTCTGGAAGTAGTAGCATTTTGTTTAGTGGAAATGTTGTCAGTTGAACCTTTTATAGTGGTATAACTGTGCAGTATCAGATGCAGTTCAGTGAATTGGTATACCTGGATTTTTGGAAAGGATTTTGACTTGGAATTGTATATTTATATACATAATAAAATTAGTCCTAAAAAGGTTAGGTGAGTAGATGGATATTTACATAACAGAGACCAACATGCTAGATTGGAAAGTGACATCTGTTGCAAATTTGGTGATGGGGGGTGCAGGAGTCAGTGCTGGGCCTACTTCTGCTTGGATTCTTTGGAGCCAGTGTTAGTTTGCCACTTAATTAAAGTGAACTTGTGAGTGCAGCAAAAGTAAAGGATGCAGATTATGGCAGATGGTAGAAATTACAAGAAGACTAAGATGTGTGAGCAGTAAGAAAGGTGACAACTTGAATTTAATATTATAAACAGTAACATTATATACGTTAGGAGGAGAATAAATGTACAAAGATAAGGAAGAAAGGTTTTAGAGGAATTCAAAGTGGTAAAGGAACTTGAGATTGTGGATACCCTAAAGAGGAACAATTTAGTGAATGTACTGATTTAAAGTGAAGTAGCTTACTAATGTATAAAGGAAACTATGGTTTCATTGATGTTAATTTGATGTTATTCTAAACAACATTCAGATTTGTTTACTTGTAGTATTTACAGTACTGCAAGCCTACTGTTAAGAGGGAGGGTGGGAGGGATGCTGGTATAATTGTTACTAAAATAACATCAGGGATTCGTGATTCATGATTTGAAGTATTGGGGTACATAATTTCGGTATCCAAAAGGCTGCATGATTAAAGTAGTGTGGGGGTAAAGGACAATAAGCAAAGACAGACCTAACTGACAGATGAGGTTTACTCCATTTCATTAGGACATAAAGAGAAATGTCATTCACAGCACTGTGTTGGACAAACTGAGTGCTTTGCTTGAATGGTTGGTAGAGGAGAGTAAGTCAACTGATTTTTTTTAATTCAAAATGGGATAAGTAAAACAGAAAGGGGGTGGGAAAGGAGTGGGAAGCTAGCTGTACACTCGGCAGACCTAACAATTTTTCCACTAGCCTTTATCTCTTGGATTTTTGTTGTTTCTGGTTATAATCATGCATAAATAGAGCCCTACACTATTTGTGAATGGTTAATATCCAGCATAACCAATGTGCTTGGCTTCTTAACTTCAGTCATGGGCTTCAGGAGTTGGTGTGGTCATTCTTTCACTGATATGTGCAATGGATAAATCCCACATTGAGTACTGCATGCAGTTATGAAAGTTTTATCTGAAAGATATTAGGTTGCTGGGAATATATAGTTCAGACAAAATAAATTAAAATGATCAGGGAATGTTAGAATGAAAGGCACATTTCTGATTTTAAACATGCACAAATTATAGGACAGAAAAGCAGGGGCGGCCCGTGCTATTGGACTGCCGGACTGCAGCCCCCCAGCTGTAAAAAAGAAAGAAAAGAAAAGAAAATAGAAAAGAAAATAAAAAAAACGATTACAAATAGCGGACCTTCGCACATGCGCACTAGCAGCATTTCCGCTATCCGGACTGCTGCTGAGACAGTCTGGAGCATGCGCAGACTGTCTCAGCAGCAGTCCAGATTAAGAAACATTCAAGAGCAGAGATCCCAGAAGTCTATGCAGTTGTAACTGCATAGACTGTTACTGGAAAGGGATCAGACTGCAACGTCGGCAGGCTGGGAGTCTCATCAGGGGAAGAACATCTTGCGGGCTTGCAGTGCTCCAATGGCTGTGGTGGATTTAATGCTGCAATGAAGGGATCTATCCAGGTAGGGTGTGTGTGAAATGCCCCAGATGCTACATGGTGGTGGGTAGAGAATAAGACTTGAACCCTGTACCTTGGGCCCAGGTGGCAAGAGCCTGAATTCCGTACCCACCACCATTTGTAAAAATGTTGCAGATTTTTCCCTCATACTTGTTCTGTTCCTCATAAAATCTGTGGTTTCTGTATTTTTGTGTCCTTACAAAGCCAGTAGTGCATTGGTGCAGTGGTAGCATTGTTGCCTGACAGCTACATGTTCTCTGGTTTGATTCTTGGCTGGGGTGCCTTACCTTCTATGTGGAATCTGTATGCCCACCCTGTTTTTGTTTCCTCTAGTGTCCTCCCATCTTACAAAGACATATGACTGTCTGGAGTGTTTCTCACTGGGCCTCTGCTAAAAATTAGATTTTGTTCCAATTCAGACTTTCCTGGTTAACAAATGTTAAAAATGACACACATTTGAATATAAGACTTCATATTCTTCAGAAATTGCATGGTAACACAAAAGCTTTTATTCTAGCAATTTTCTAAGTGTATAAGATGGATATTTGAAATTTGTCCCTATTTTTGGGACTGTATTCCCCCATTATTGGCTTCATCCAGGTTTTGTGCTAAGGTGGAGAGCTATGGTAAGAACTGAATTCACTGAATATGTTTGGGGGCTATATTCCCACATTACTGGCTTTGTCTGGGTGTTTTTTGCTAATAGGTTGAGAGCTATGGTGAGAACTGAATTCACTGAATGTTTGGGGGCTGTATTCACCCATTATTGGCTTTGTTCTGGTGTTTTGTGCTAAGAGGTTGACAGCTGTGCTATGGTGAGAACTGAATTCACTAAATGCTAGCCATTTAAGTTTCCGTCTTCCTCTTTCACAAAACAGATGATTTGGCATAGTGGTATGTTGCTCTTACTGTTTTGCACAGGGTCCCCTGGGTTCAAGACGTGGCAGTGAAATGTATGGTGGTAACACAGCATTTTATTCTAGCAACTTTCCAACATTATACAAGCAATGTTTAAAATGTGTCCCTGGTTTTTGACCTTTTGTCCCCCCCCCCCAATAAATTTTGGCTTTTTCCAGATTTCTTGTGCTGCAAAGTTCAGAGATATAGCTGAGTGTCGAGTAGATTTTACAAGGAGCTGAGAGCTGCAGGGGAACAAAAGTTTAGTGCTGCTTATGCTAAGTCTGCTTGCATTGTTAATAGCACAATAGGTAGTGTACTTGCTTTTGATGCAGAAGGCTGTGGATTCTACTCCCACAATAGAGAGCTGCATTGCTGATATTGTACTGTGTTGTAAAGGGGGTGGATGCTGCAGTCCTTTTTTGCAAAGATACCTAGTAACTATAAACCTATCAGTTTGCTATCCATTCCCTATTGCAGTATTACTAGCTTATCATTTTTTTAATACATGCAACTTAGGCAATTTATTTTTCAAGGGCAACAGACACTTTATTTGTAGATGAAACAATGATATATAAAGCTGTTTGCTAGCAGCAACCTCTTTATTAGTTACAGATTTATTTAATGTGGATTTTACTACTTCAGAGATTGTGCATATTTATTGATACTGGTGGACTATAGAAGGTTGAGTAGACTTTTTATGATGGAAATGTTCTGAATTGGGCAGTTTTTTCATTGGTGTATGCATTTTGTTTCATTGTTTACTGGAAAAATGTTCAAAACAATACATTTAAAATGCCCTCTAACAACTGTACTGTATTGTACAAGGAATATAATGTAATACAGTCAGGAAGGTGTATCAAAGAGCATGGTATGTTTCATGTTCAAGGGGCCTATGATTTTGAAAACAGTCCAGAGTTAATCTTTATCTGCCACTGGCAAAATGTATTTTCTTTGAATGTGGGTTTCAATGCTGTTTCAATGCACATGAGTTTTAAGGGCAGAGAAGTTTTAATGCTAAGTCTATTTTCATTGTGAGACTGCATTGCTTTGTTTAACAGATATTTATTAGAGTTTATGCTGTAAAATGCAAAATAAAACTTTCAAATGAAATCTAAATCATCGCAGAAGTAAAGCAGTATGCACATTACAGTGTTTATGGTAAATGGGGCAAAATAACCAAGGAATGGGACATTGGAATGGCTGCAGGGGAGAGGCTCCATTTGACCATGATTTAGTGAGGGGGGGGTAGCAAATTCAGACAGCCCCGGTTGAACTATACCTCTCAGTTGTCCATATGTTTGCAGAATGAATAGATATTTGCTTCTTATTTTTGGTTTGTTCCTCATAAAATTTGTGGTTTTCTAGCAAATCATTTAGGAATGAAGTCACTAAATGACAGACATTGAGTTTCAGACGTCATAACCTTCAGAAAAATGCATGCTAATGCAAGACCTGTTATTCTATTAACTGTCTTAAGTTTATACAAGAGCAATTTTTAGTAGTGTTTGTATGTTCCCCCAATATATTTGGCCTTGTCCAGATTTCCTGCATTAAGAGGTTGAGAGTTATGTGCAAATCACTTTGTAGAATTAGAAATATCCAAACCTCTCCATTGTCCCCAATTTTGGCTCAAAATGTTTTTCTCCCCTAATAATCCCTCCTCAAAATGGCAATTTTGGAAGAAAACGTGAAGGGTTTACAATTATATATAACTGTAATGATCAGAGTTATAGATTACGTTTATTTCAGAAATGCATGTAGATGCTCTTATTTTGTTAGCTGCTCAAGTTAATAGTGTTAATATTTAAAAAAGTGTCCCTTTTTTGACATGTTCCCAGCTGTATTGTGTGGCAACTTTATATTTTTGCATCACATTTTGGTCTGTAAAATTGTGTTTTTCTGGCAAATTAGTGGCAAGTCAATAAAGATTGAAGTTAGAAAATAATGACAGACATTTGAGTTTCAGATTTCATGCCCTTCAGAAAATTCGTACTAATGCAAGACCTACTACTGTTCTAATATCTAAGTTAATAAGAGCAACATTTAAAAATTGTCCTTATTTTTGGGCCTGTGTCCCACTTCTAGTTCTATGTATGGCTTTGTCCAGATTTCTTGCTCTGAAGTTGAGAGGTATGAGTGTCAGAGCCATCACTGTCAGCCAGAGACATTTCAAATTGTGACATAACTTATTGCACCCCACTCCCCATTGTAGTGGCTCTGGATGTGTCCAAGGAAGGCAAGGAGCAGTTATGCAGTGTAAGTGTGCAGAGTATTCCCCCATCCAAGGTAGACCACAAGTACGACCATGGCTTTTCATCTGTCCTTGATTTTGCCGAATGTTCTGGTTTTCTGTCATATTTTATACTGTTGATTTATGCTTCTTGTTATTCAGATAATGCATGCTATCACAGTGCCCTGTTGCTCTGTTTAAGTAACAATGATTTAATGACTATCAGTAAGCTTGTCGGAGATTGTAAGATGCAAGTAAGCTTTAATAAGCATACTGTTAAAAAATTACCAGCATTGAAAGCCTTTTCGTTGTTTCCATGCCAAGAATATTTACATAACTAGATAATGTATAAGCCTTGGGTATTGAAATGCATATGACAGTATTTGTAATAAAAGGACAGGATTACAGTATTTTTAGAAGCTCATTACATTTGTTGGAGACTTGCAGTCATCTTTGCAGGCTTACCCGTAAACTAAACGGAATGCCAATCTATCATGTGTGGTCCATAACTTGTGCAAGAATCCTTTAAGCAATTTATCTTGAGCTTGTTTCTTGTTTGCTGTTCATTTTTTACTTTGATCATGTCTTCCCCATGAAACAAGTAGATAGTTGTGTCAGGCAGCAGGTCTTTTTTGGATAAGAAACATTTTTACAAGTGGGGGTATCACAGAGATTGCTACTTTCAGCATGTTACTTGGTAATTTTATAAAGCTGAATATAAATTATAATTAGAACTGCAGTGCAAGGAGTAGTGGTTTGAGATGAGTGCTGCTTGTTTTTTTATACTTGATTTTGACTGGCATTCCAGTAATGTATTTAAAAAGTAATTTATTTTTTCATGCCTCACAACCTGTTTCCATCTGGATATTAAGTAAGTTGTCATGTAGCCAATGCATTGAAATATTTTTTTCTTTTACACTTCATTTTGTCTTGACTGGACTCTCATAATGACTGTTTGGCACCCAGGACAGCATATTTAATTAAAGTTCCAGTTGTTGTGGTTTTGATCGTAGCTCCACCCCCTTTCTAGTTGGCCACACCCCATCCCATTGGCCCCACCCATTCAGCTGTCTCCTGCAGCACTCCTTTAATTTGAAGTCACCAGCTGCCACTGCAGAAAGGATAGAGACAGCTTTATCTTTGTCCGTATTTGCTGGAAGGAGGATATTTTCATCTGGGTGCAGGTATTTTGAGAATAGGAGTAAAGCTCAGGAAAACAAGAACAGGAAAGAAAGGCCATAGCCAGTACATGAAGAAGGCTGCACTCAGACTTTAATGAAGAGTAGCGTTATATAATAGGCATAATAGAAATGGACATGACAGACTTCCTTCTTTTAGAGGATGGTGGAATGCATTAATACGGAGATAGTCAAGTGAGGAAGGATAGACACACCTGCAGAGATGGGTTGATTGAATGTGGCAAAACCAAAAATACGAGCCCACTTGTTTCTATGATCTCCATTCATTGATAACATGATATAGTTGCTTGGAAGAAAATATGTACATTTTTGGGCTAAGAAATGTAAAATGAAGATCCAGGTTTTTAGACTACCTTGCTATTGAGACCGAGAGGTTTAAAAGTGATTATTTTGCAAATATGTATTTTAAGATGTCATTTATTTAGCCACGTATTATCACAATTCCATAGTTGTGAGGTTCGAATGTTTATGTTTAAATACTGAAACTATATATTATGGTATGTCATTACATTGTTGCTTCCAGTTTGGATTTGCTGTTAGCTGAATGTGGTCCTTGGACCAGGACACTGCTCAACACATTTAAATAAATAAATCGATAAATAAATGTGTACATACAGTGCATGCTTGCACTTATATTGTTTTATGCAACAAGAACTTAAAACTACGATTTTAGCCTTGAAAAAGGAATTTGTTCCTTTATCTTGATCTTGTGAATGCTGTGTCACATTGTCAAGATTGTTTGTTCTGAGGTGGTACACTAATGTCAAATATATCATATCTGGAATTAAGTTAATTATTTTAAATATTTTTGAACAGACTTGTTTTTTTACTTTTTTAAGTTTATGTTTATATGCAGAGGTACTTTATACCTTTGTTAGTGACATTCAAGTTAATCTGAAATTAATTGTGGAAATGGAATATATAGATTTCTTAAACAGGCCACTATCAAAATTACACAATAAACAACATTTTATAGGTTTGACACAAGCAGCTAAAATGAAAAATAAAAGCATTTGCAATGTTTAAAAGAGGAGAAATCTCTGTGAAAGTCTGCCAGCACTGTCTACATGTAGTTTTGGACTTTGAGAAGACCTATGACTGTATACCATGCAGTAGCTTACAAGCTACAGTAGCATGGATTCCTGAGGCCTCTGCTGCATATGTCATTCAATTCCTCTATTTACAGACTGAGACATCTAACCATATTCTTGGAAATAAGTGAAATGCATTCAAGATTAGTGTATAGTGCTCCACTAAGGGTGTATTATCGATTCTATTCATGGTTTTCAGGCACAGGATATCAAGGCACTGCTGAGGTTTCCGAATATCCAGTTTGGAGAAGTGAAGTTTGCATCTCTGTTGTTTGTAGATGAGCCTGATGTCTTGGGCTCACATGACTGTGATCTTTGGCATGCAGTAGCCAACTGATATTCCAAGACTTGATATTGTGAATCCCTGAATGGTGAAACTGAATGAGACAAAATATAGACTTACATATATGGCAATTTAGACATTGACAGCAAGTGATCAACATTATGCACATCAACACCCTACTAAATATGGTCCAAGCATCAATTGTGGAGCATACAAAAACCTTAAAACAAAATTAAAAAGAAAACATTGTTTTTTGCAGGGAGGGAAGTCCCCCCCCCTCACCCCCACACCCCCTGCTAATTATATATTCTTATTCTGAGATCACACAATTCTCAGAGAAAGGGTAAATTCTCCAACCCTAAGAATCATCTGATCTGCTACTTTTGTTGGCAGGTGTCGTCCAAATTGTGTTGGCTAAACAGATGTCAACAAAAGTAGCACCTTTCATATATATATATATATATATATATATATATATATATATATATAGGGTCATAGGTTCATAGGTTCATACTAGGCTATCTTCCCTAGGGCATTTATAAGCCTAGCCAGAATGTGTTTGGCATTCACCACCCATTTTAAATTTATTTTGCTATGCCCTTTTTCGAGGTTAGTATACTGTGCCTCTGTCTAACAGTGACACAGAAGTGATACTCGGGGTAAACCTACGATCTCCCATCCACTCATCAAGATTCCTCTTGAAGAGAGTCAATGAGGGACTCTGCCTAACCTGGACTTGGATTTTATTCCAGAGTGAAGGGAGCCTCTGGGTTATGAATCTGTCCCTCCAGCATGTCCTATTTATTTCAGTGCTGGTTCAAGTCTCTCGAGCGCGTAGCTCGATGGGATTTGGATTTTCTGAGGTGCAGCATTTCCATTAATTCCGGGTTGGACATGGCTTTATACGTCAGGCACAGATTGCCTCTGAACAGGTGGTATGCCACTGAGTAGAGCTGGAGTTTCTTTAACTGGGCAGCATATGGCATCTGTTTGAGCCCTTTGATCCTCTTGGTGAGGTACTTTTGGGGTCTTTCCAGTTGCTGCAGGTGTCTGGTAAGGTACATCCCAAAAGGGGCATTGTACTCAATTATGGGCCTGATGAGGAATGAGTAAAGATGCACGATGACCTCCCCTGATCTAGATATGAATCCCTTCATGATTAGGTGGGCTATATAAAATGTTTTTCTAACCACTTTGGCCACGTGGTTGTCAAATGAGAGATTGCTATCAACTTGGGTCTCCAGGTCCCTAATTACTTCTTATGTACTTAATGGATTACCACCTATGTGGTAATTTGTGGGCACTTTGTTTTTGCCAAAGGGGATGACTATACACTTTTTGGCATTTAGCTTGAGGCCATGGCTCTGGCACCAGTTGTCTGTTTCTATGAGGCCCTTTTGGAGGATGCTTGTGTCGGCTGGAGAGTCGATTATGGTGCCCAGTTTGCAGTTATCTGCGAACTTGGTCAGCCACAGTCCTTCCATGTTGGCCTGTACCTCCGAGAAATATATACCGAACAAGAGAGGTCCCAGGACTGAGCCTTGTGGGACACCACTTGTAACTGGTTTGGAGTCTGACATGGCTCCAGCAATTCTAACCATGTGGGTTCTGTCCTTGAGCCAGTTTGCAATCCATCTAGTGACATAGGGGTTTATATTTAAGCTGGTGAACTTATCTATAATGCCCAAGTCGGGTATTGTATCGAAGGCTTTTGCGAGGTCCAGATAGGCTGTGTGGACCACCTTCCCCTCATCAATGGCCTTGGTGACTGTTTCAAAGAAATCAACCAGGTTTAAGAGGCAGGATCTGCCCTTAACAAGCCAAACTGGGTAGGATCCAGTGTCTGTAGGTCCCAAATATCTTTATTTATGAGGTCCATGATGATCCTTTCCATAGATTTGCAGACCAAGCTAGTCAGACTTATGGGGCAATAGTTTCCAGGATCCGTTGAGGCACCACCTTTATGGAGAGGGACCACTGTTGCTGTACGCCACTCTTTGGGCACATATCCTGTAGTAAGGCTGAGATTGAACAGTAGTTTTATGTTTGGGTTTAGCTCTTCTTGGAGTTCATGTAGGATGCAGGCCGGGACACCGTCTGGTCCCATTGATGCTGTGTTTTTTGCTTTGGAGAGGGTGGCTCTTACCTGAGCATCTGAGATGTCAGGGGGGCAGCACTCTGTTGGGATAGATATTTGCCCTTTTGGTGGGGAGGGGGGGGAGAAGTTTGCACGGAACCTGTCAGATAGGATGTTGGCAATGTCTGTGGGTTCGGTGTATTTTTTGTCATTTTGGACTAATTCTGAGCATATCTGGGAATTACCACCCAGGTTCCTAACATAACTAAAGAAAGCCTTGTGATTATCCTTAGTGTCCTGTGCAATTTTTCTCTCGAAGCTGGCCTTAGACAATTTTATGAGTGCCCGTAGTTTTTTGCTAATACTGATCAGTGATGCCTTCCCTTTTTGGGATTTTGCTCTATCATTTAGTAGCTTCCTCCTTCTATTGTATAGTTTGTTTATGGCTGGGGTCCACCAGACAGGACGTCTGCCTTTGGAGGATTGGGTCTTGGTTTTATTTGGGATCGCGTGATCCATGCATTCCTGAAGGTGTTCATAGAATGTGTTTATAAAGGATTCTGCGGTCTGGGCCATATTTTCCACAGGCCCGGGGGCTTTGAAGGATTCCACCTCGGTTTTGAGGAGTGTGAAATTTGCTTTAGAGAAGTTTTTCACTGTGGTTTTCTGGGCAGGGGGTGGGGTCGGGATGTGAATATCCAGTGAGATTAGTTTATGGTCTGATCTTACCAGTGAGGGATACACTTCTTGTCTGGAGCATAGAGTCCCCATGTTGGTGATGATCAGGTCTAGTATGTTTTCCCCTCTTGTGGGAGTGCTAACAAGTTGTTCCATAGCATTTGAGTTTATAAATTCTAGGAACCTTTGGGCTAGGGTGTTGGAGCTAGAGTAATGCTCCCAGTCTATGTTTGGGTAGTTGAAGTCGCCCAATATAATGGTGTTTGGAGAGACCTTCATATTTTCCAGTGTTCTCAGGAAGGCAGAGTGGGGTTCCTGGGTTTGGGAGGGTGGTCTGTAGCAGGCTATAAACTGGAAGGCAGTTTTACTCACTGTTAGTTGCACATGGATAGTCTCTGATGCTTCGTGCTTTGCCACCAACCTGGAGGTGTGGGTATCTTTGATGAATATCGATACTCCCCCTCCTTTTGTGGTTCGGTCCAGGTTTTGGGGCCAAAAAGCATGGTGTGAGGTATAACCTGGTAGTGCTGGGGTGCTCTCGGGAGCCCTGAACCAGGTTTCTGTTACTGCACAGATATTGATGTTCTCCATGCTAAGGAGAGTTTAGAGTGCATGCATCTTGAGGTTTAGACTTCTGGCGTTGAGTAGCATTACTCTTAGTTTCTTATCCCTTGTGATACCTATGGAGGTGGGTTTGTCTTTTGAGCCTTGCCTAAAAAAGGCACTATGGGGGTAGCAAGAGCCTTTGCCAATATCCAAAAGCCCAGGGGTGACAGGTGCAAGCCGTCCCTAGTGAAGCATCGTGGCTTGTCGAGCATATCATCCCAAGCTGACAGGCATTGGATCCCCTTTGAATGACACCAGTACTTAAGCCAATTGTTGAAATTGATCATCTTGTCTTCATATTGTGGCATCATTCTTGATGAGGGTAAGATGCTACTCAAGGTCAGGGCCATACCGGCCTAGGCTACATGCTCAGAGAGCTCCTCTATGTCTCTTTTCATGTAGTCCAGGGAGGTACATCTCAGGTCATTCACACCAGCATGGACAATGACTGAGTCATATTTGTACTTGCCTTGGAGTGACCTGAGTGCTTGTGTTATGTGGCGGATCCTAGCGCCCAACAGGCTGCTCACTGTGACCCTTTTCTTGTTCAGCCTGGTGAGCGGGACGTCAGTGTGCCTGACGATAGAGTCACCTATTACAAGTGTATCAGGTGTGTTGTTTAGTCTTAAGGGCTGTGACTGTTCGGCACACTGGCTTTATGAGATATGTGTTGCACGTGTTTTGTTTTGGGGTAGCGGTTGCTTGGGTGTCTGCTTTGGAGGTCTCTGCTGCTTAGGCAGATCTTTATTTAGAGCCTCCGAGTATGTTTTTGTGTGATTATGTGTTTGGTTTGCTGTCGTGTTAGGTCTATGTGAGACTGGAATTGTAGTGAGTGTGGTTTCCTTCTCCTCCTGACTGGTTATGCCAGTACTGAGATGAGAGAGCTTAGCCTCCCGTTTGGCTATATGGTTGCATCTCTCACATATGTTGGAATTTGTTGGGAGGAGGAGAGGGTTGTCTGTGTACATGAGGCAGTTGTAACATTGCCTCAAGATTCCCAGATTCACCAGCTGGACCGGAGAGGAGATTGACAACTGACCTTTGGACATGCTAGAATAATATTGGGAATTCCTTTATAATTGAAAACAAGGGCCAGTGGGGAGTGAGGGTGTAGTGCTTTTAATTTTTAGTGCTGACTTATATAATTGCTTTAGTGAGCAAGTGCCAGGTAACTTAAGTGAAATGTGTTACAGGTAACTTAAATGCAAAAACGACAAACAGTAACTGTCTTTCAAGTGAAACAAGGAAATAAGTACAGTAAGCAATGCAGGTATCACTAGTGATTCACAGAAGCACTGAGAAGCCGCGTATTAGGTGGAATTAGCGTTCCAGGGTAATAACAAGCAAACAAACAACAAGCATATAAACAAAGCTAGATTCAGCAGGCCTGGATCTAGTCTATGCTACAGCAAACAAGGTGTACCAATTTCAGTAAGATACACTTCAAATATTCAGGCACTATAAACCTTTAACCAGAAATTCCCAGCTCAGAAGGGCAGAGTCCAGCCTCTTCTCCCACAAGAGTGCAGACCACGAACCTTCTTAATGTAAAATAACTGGCCTGAAGCCCAAGTGCTTAAACCAGAACTAATACACTTTAAGAATAACAGACACTGGGCTCTCAATCAGCAGTTCCCAACTTAGAAGGATGAAAGCTACCTGTCCTGCCACCGCAGTGCATGCTACAAACGTTCCTAATATAAAACAACTGGTCTGAAGCCCAAGTGCTTAATCCAAAAGACTTAGAATTATAGCTACACTTTAATCAAGTTACTACCAAGCAGTAATAAATACAATTGAATACTTTAGAGAATGCCTGGATTAGAGCTCAAGTTACATAAACAAAGCTAGATCCAGCAGGCCCAAATCCAGTCTATGCCACAGCAAACAAGGCGCACCAACTTCAGTAAGAAGCAGTTCTGATATGCATGCACTATAAGCCTTTAACCAGAAATTCCCAGCTCAGAAGGGCAGAGTCCAGCCTCTCCTCCCACAAGAGTGCAGACCACGAACCCTCTTAATGTAAAATAACTGGCCTGAAAGCCCAAGTGCTTAAACCAGAATTAATACACTTTCGGAATAACAGACACTGAGCCCTCAATCAGCAGTTCCCAACCTAGAAGGATGTAAGCTACCTGTTCTGCCACTACAGTGCAGACCACAAACCCTCTCAGTGCAAAACAACTGGTCTGAAGCCCAAGTGTTTAAACCAAAAGGCTTAGAATGAGTTACACCAAGCAGTAATAAATACAATTGAGTACTTTTAAGATGATGCGAAGGTAAAATAAAGTAGGTAGAAACAGAAGTACAGTAAAAGCAGATGACATTTTTTTTTCTGAACAAGTGCTGAGATCAAAGAAACAGATTTGAGTGCTGAAACTAGAAAACTGGCTAGTTATAAGAAAAAAAAGCTAAGCTAGACGGCTTCCCTCCAACACAGAAGGGCTTGGGGGCTCAGAAGCCTACAAATAGTCTATACCACGTAACAGGAAAGGCAGGAAACATCCTTAAATTTTTTTTTTCTGTTTCCCAGATGCTCTCTTTGTACACAGTAGGAGTGCCTGAAATCAGAATATGATCTCACTGCACTCAGTTGAGTGAGCAAATGAGATGGGCCCAGAAGGAGTATCCAAACACAAATTTACAAGAGGGGTGGGCAGTTTCAAGAGCAGAGTCAAAACTTCCAGTTCAGTTAATATTCCTGCAACACAGTTAAAATCAATTTAAATACTGTAACTTTTGAAAATAAAAGTGCAGATAAAGGTACTTAAATTCCCTTATACGTCCAGTTGAATACAGCTAGTTCTTAGCCGGCCAAAGCTGAGGTTTTTAAGCAGAAAATATTTCACACTGTACCACTTAAATAGGCAAGGACAGGAAATCAAAGAATGTGGCTACCCCACACCTGTAATTACTAGCAAATAACAAAATTCAGCAAACACTGACTAACTTCCAGTTCAGTTAATATTCCTGCAACACAGTTAAAATCAATTTAAATACTGTATTTTTGGGAAAAAAAGTGCAGATAAAGGTACTTAAATTCTCTTATACATCCAGTTGAATACAGCTCGCTCTTAGCCGGCCAAAGCTGAGGTTTTTAAGCAGAAAATATTTCACACTGTACCACTTAAATAGGCAAGGACAGGAAATCAAAGAATGTGGCTACCCCCACACCTGTAATTACTAGCAAATAACAAAATTCAGCAAACACTGACTAACTTCCAGTTCAGTTAATATTCCTGCAACACAGTTAAAATCAATTTAAATACTGTATTTTTTGAAAAAAAAAGTGCAGATAAAGGTACTTACATTCTCTTATCCGTCCAGTTATGTTTGGGGTTGCGGGTTTCCAGGCACTGTTCTCCCTGCAAAAAAAAAAAACTTTGAAAAAGTGAAAGAGAACAGATGAGCCAAAGCATCATCCACTGAATCAAATTTCTGAGTGCTACTGGAAATATTATCTAGAAGCAGAAGGGAAAACTCTTTAAATCTGAGGAATTTGTCTTGACAGCAAATTTGGTACCTCAGGATAAATGTTTTTCTGTCCTGAAGAGTAACTTAGGTATTCTGTTTTCCATGAATGCCTTCTTGTTTCTTACTTTGAGTGTTCATCAAGAGTCCAGCAATGACTTGGTACTTTTTAACTTTATATGCAGGTGGCAAAACATAATATGATTAGAAGTGGCCAGCCACAGGTAAGGCAGGGCCTAAAGAGCCATAGACTCATTTGATTTACACTTGGTCATTATTAGGAAAATCCTGATTGCTTATCAGTATCCTAACAAAATTAGGGACATCCTCATTTTCATCTCACAGGCAAAGCATATTTTTTGTCCAGAAAAATTTCTTCATCTTTGTTGAGAGCATTAACATAAGCACAGTAGAGACAAGTCCATGACCCTAGCTTCCAACGTGGTCAGTTATTCATTTTAATCATAAATGCTTTTAGAGTGTTTGGTGAGCTTCTGTTCAGTAGTCACCTACCTTGTTGTCAAGGCTGTTGCAGACCTCGACGCTTGGTAGTTAGTTTTTGCATTTCATTTGGCAAACTCATAAGGCTGAAGGCTCACAGCATTATATATTCAGTCACCAATAAGTAAGTCAGTTAAGCCATGACATAAAGAAGTATATGCAGTTTTTTATTCCAGTATGACACTTCACACTTAATGTCTCGGCTAATGCTTTCTCAGAGTGAAAAAGAGGGGTTAGAACATTCGGCCATGACTATGAATCCTATCAGGGCCTGTGCAGAAGCTAAGGCTTTCCCTAGACCATCTGCCATTTTTCTAAAATGAAGGTACCTTACTTAAAACGTTCTTTATCACGTTGGCTGTGTACATGACAAACAGTAATATCCCATGATTCATTGGCATTCTATCTATAGGCTCTGGCTCTGCTGAAAGCCTGACCAAGATAAAGAAATTACTGAAAGTGAAAGAAAGAGAACACTTTTATGCTATTCAAGTGATGCAGCAATTATAGAGAAGAAGAATCGAAGCCCCTCATGATCTAAGATGCAGCCACACTATGGTGACATGATGGTCAAATTATAAGGAATTAAGTATCCAGATCCCTTACAACAATGTCTGGCTGGAGGAGTGCATCTCCTATACTGTAAGTGAAACTGTTTTGTTTACTAAAGTGAGCTGTTGTGCTATATTTTTTCTTGAGGCACATCTTGAAATGTTCAGAATGAAATGTTTTTCTAGAACTTATACATGGCATAGTTGTTCCAGTTTTAACAGACACTCATTAAAAGCAAATAGATGCATACAGCATGAAATCTGCTACTTCCTGTAGAACCACTACAAAATGGAGGCAAAAGTTTTAGTTACACGATATTCTTGAAATGTTTACATCTGATAATGGATCTTGTTGCAACAGATGAAATTTGCAGATTTAATACAAGGAATGCAAATTGCACCACATCCTGATTTATCTTATATCCTGGCAGACAGGACAGTATATACTTTAAAAGACAGGAGAAAAAAATGAAAAGTGCCACAGCAAAACAAAAATTGCTGTGTTTCTTATTTATATTCAAGAACTTGCCTTATTTGACAACATGTTTACCCTTAACAGAAATGCTTATGTCAAGAAAGCTGAGCTCCACATTTGGCTTGCCTTTGGAAAGTCAGAAAACAAAAATCTGTGGAAAACAGTGGTTTCAGAAAAAGACTTTCAATAAACAAGCAAACTTGACACATTTCAAAAACTACAGTGATGGTCCTTCAATCACTAGAAGTAATGACAGGCTAAACAAAACAGCTAAAATGTAATATGTGTTTTCTTTCTCTTCTTGTTTGCTGATCTGCAATCAAAGTGTTGTTCTCATTGTATAGGAATGTGTGACTTTTGTATTTTGAAAGTAAAAGAACAGAGAATGTATTTTCAAGTATGTTGTCTCCCCAGACTTGCAGCCTTTACTTGTGAATGTTACAACTAAAGATGAAAGATCAAGAACTGTTTTTCTTTTTTATATGTAATTGCTCTAATCTCTAATGGAATTAATGGTTTGTATAGCATTACAGATGAATTCAAAGATGAAAGAAACAGACGTGAATGTGAAGTCACATTTCTGTGGGTGCTGTGACAAGGACAATGGTTTCACAACTTATATTCAGTAGTGTCAGATGAGTGATGTCACGTGATGACCATTAGAGGCTGGGAAAAATTGTATATTGTGATGCTAGGAGAGATGAATATATATTTTGAGTCTCCATTTTAGTGTATCCTTCTTGAGGGAGATCTACTTGATTATTTATTAATTAATCTACTGTATGATCTCCTGTTGTATTTCTGAGACTCATAAATGTGAGCGCCAGAATTAAAATAAAAGTCCAAAAATATAGAACAGCAAATGTTGAATATAAACGTTTTCTTTTAAAGTTGCTTTTTGGGGACAAGCACTCTGTACTCTGTAATATTTATACCAACTCCAAGATTACCATACCTTAGAGAAAATGGAATATCTGAGAAACAGCAATTTTGGACTTAGTATATGCAAATCTGCATTTTTTTTTTTTTTTTTTTTTTTTTTTTTTTTTATTTATTGACTTTTGTTTTCTGGGATAATCCAGCTGGGCACTCTGACCCATTTTCAGTGAAAAGCCAGGGAGAAAAGCTCAATTAGAGAAACAAAAATTACAAAGAATTTGCAAAGAAAAAAGAATCAGTTTCTTAACACTAGAAATGGGGTTTTAGAATCATCCAGACAGAGGTTAATACAGTTTAATTTCTGCAGGAATGTTATACAACAGTAAACAAGTTGCATTTGCATATACAGCAATATACAAATTTCTTTTAGATAGGAGTGATGAAAAGTAGTATACAGTTCTAAAAAAAAATATATATATATATATATATATATATATATATATATATATATATATATATATATATATAGGTTTACTATCAAAAATTTGAAAATAAAAAAAAAAAGTGTACCTAACTTTGAATTTTAACATTGGAAATGAACATTTCCGTATGTACCTAATGCCGAAAACAGCTCTTAATTGTCAAAAATGTCGCTCGCGACATTTTTGACAATTAACAGCACTGCCACCCTTCACTTAACTCCCTACCTAACTAGCCTACACTCACATCTATGCAGGGGGGCAAGCCCCCCTGCACCCCCCCTAACTTAATATTCCAACTCCGAGATCGCACTACAGTGTGGAAAGGGATGTATTTCCCTAACCGCACTGTACCGCGATCCCCTTACATGAGCGAACGTGATAATTGCGAATGCACAGTCCGTTCGCAATGATAACGTTCGCTCACATAACCTGCCAAACTATGAAGTATTCGAACATATGTTGTTCGAATACTTCATAGCCGTGCAATTGCACGTCGGCATTGTGATAGTAAACCTATATATATATATATATATATATATATATATATATATATATATATATACATTTTATTTACAGGATAAGGTAGGAGAGCTGGTGAGTTAGGGGCTGTGATAGCCTAGAGATCTGAGAGAGAGAATTAGTCAGGGTAGGTGCAAAAACAGAGCAAGGAGGAACTTGGATGCTGTTTTAGGTTGTGCTTAAAGCTAGATGCACAGCTGTCCTGTTTTAGTGTGCTAGGCAGGAAGTTCCATTGTCTGATGACATAGGATGAGTATAGTGAGTCTCCAGCTGTATTACAGAATTTGGAAGTTATTAGTAGGCTCTGATTACCTGAGTGAAGGCAATGTGGTGGGGAACAGTGCTTGAGAATGTTTTGTAGAGAAGAACATGTATGTTGTTTCTGTTTTTTGGTTTACCTTCATAATGCCGATCACGTTATGGTTGACCTTGCTTCCACGAATACCGAACTGTGACTGTACAAAACGTTGAACACCGAATTTCCGAATGGCAAAATCTCGCCCCCTTTTTGACCCATGTTAGCAGTGGTGTGGAGGTGTGGCGTGGTCGGAAATGTCGAAATTCAAAGTTTTTTCAACATTCAAAAGTTTTTGCAGTTCTGGTTTCGCGGAAACGGTCTGGTGATGTGGCCGGTTGATTATACGTGATCGACATTATGAAGGTAAACCATGTTTTTTCTGTGGGCAATTTGAAGTTGAGTGAATATAACATGATTAAGTAGTGCTAGCCGGTTGAGCTTCCTTAGTGTTAAGCAGTGGTGCATACGATAGGATGCATTAGCTGCAAATCTGACTATTTGTTAAAGCACGTCTCTAATTTACTTATTGAATAGGGTGGCTTGAATGTTGTTTAATGTGGGCGATGCATAGAGAAGAGAGTGAAGGTAGAAGGATGCTAAAGATTGTCTTCATGAGTGTGTGAGGTAGGGTTTGTTTTTGTAGAGGAAGTCCAGTTTTTGGTGAATTTTCTTGATGATCTGGGTGATATGCAGGTCAAAGTTAAGTTATTGTCTTTTATGACTCCTAGTAACTTGATATTTGTTACAGTTTTTATTGTAGTTTTGTTTGTAGAAGTAATATTAAAGGATGTACAGGTTGCTGAAAGAGATTTGGGTGTGAAAGGTCTCTCCCTTTTAATTTTTCCAAATCTTTTGGGTTTCTAATACCCTGATGGGAATTGACCCCAGTCCTAAGTCAAAGTACAATTAAATTAAATGAAATTAGTATTGTTTCAATCATTGATGTCAGCCAGAGGTGCTCTTTGCAGCACCAGGGTTGGGAGGGTGGTCTAATGGTTAAGGTGTTTGCCTTACAAACACATGGTATAGGGTTTGAATTTCACAGGGGATAATTGGCTAGGCTTAAAATGGCTCGCAAGGGCAGTTAGCCTAGTACTAATCTATGAATCTATGAACCTATGTAATGTGCCCAGTAGTGACTCCTTCTGCAATTCGTATGGAGTTACATGTATTGGTAACATATCTAAGTATGATTGTAGATTCTTTTTATTACTGTTGGAACTGTTTTGGCATATTTCTTCCACATTGCTCTCATTTCTGCCTGCAAATTCTGATATTTTATGACTTTGTGTCTCTCTATATGCAAGACGATGTAGTCACTGTGTGTGGCAATTTCAAGGATCAGTGTTACTTTTGTCTTCTTTTCATGGACCATTATATACAGTTTTCTAGCATCTATCTTTTGAACTGTTGATAATGGATGATCCCATGTAATGTAGACCATCATTTTCTATGATGTTTTGTGGCTTGTGTTTCCTGTGTTTTTCAGCCACTTCAATACCATAATGTTTGCACAATCCCAAGTGCAACAGTCTTGCCACATTATTATGCCTTTCAGTATGCAGTCCTTCTGCCATTAGTATGCTACAACCAAAAATGAGGTGTGCAACTGTTTCTAATTCTGTTTTACAAAACCTACATTTCTCTGTTTCTCCCACATGTTCAATGGACTTTGTAAATCAATGTGTACATAGCCTACTATCTTGTGTCACCAGTATTAACCTTTCATCTCTTGGTTTGAATTCACCTCTCCTTAACCTTTCCTGTGTTTGTTCCTGATCAACATAAAGTTCTTCTAGAAGTTTTCTATACTTGCAACTATATTTATGCATTGTCCACATTTCTTACCTTCTCATCTGGTCCTTCACTTTATATTTTTTCTTTTGTTTTTTGGCACATTCAGTTGTTACCTGATTTTTATCTACTTCTGGATTGATTTCCATTTCTGCTTGACGCCGATATGCTTCTGCTAGGTTAAGCAGGGAAGTCATCTTAGATTTATTCTCCTCATGTGTCAAACTTTCACTATGTTTGGGTTTTGTGAGGTCAGCAGATATGTGTGGAGTCCCACAATTGCAGATCTATACATGTAATCAATTTCAAGGAGGCCTATCCCTCCTTCTCAATGGGGAATATATAATCTTGGTATG
This sequence comes from Protopterus annectens, assembly GCF_019279795.1. Lineage (NCBI taxonomy): Eukaryota > Metazoa > Chordata > Ceratodontiformes > Protopteridae > Protopterus > Protopterus annectens. The sequence goes on from NC_056736.1 coordinate 345,765,593, forward strand.
CACTGATTTTTATAAATCATTTGGTGAGCATGAAGCATCCTTCTTGTTTTCCTGTCTAAATGACCCAATGTATTTTGGTGCCAATCACTCCAAAACTGTAAGTTAGGACAGGAAGAGCAAATTGGTTTATAGCTTGGATTTTTTTCCTAGAAGTCAGCACTGTTTAAAGGGTTAATTTAAGTCTTCTAAAGTATTTCTTAATGAGTTGTATTCGCATTTGTTTTTTTGTTGATCCTTCATCAATTCCCAAATATTTATACGCTCCCTCTTGTTCAAGTTCTTTTATATCACATTTTTGTCTCAAACTGATGTTTTCTTGGTGCTGCAGTTTTCCTGCTTTAAAGGTTGTGTTTACACATTTATCAAGACCAAATGACATTCTTATATCATCTGAAAAAGTTTTGACAACTTGCAGTTGTGCTTTCAGTTCCTCGTCCAATGAGCTATACAGTTTTAAATCATCGCCAAAGAGAAGATGAGAAGTCTTTACACTTTGTTGTTTTCTAGGAGTGAAATTATAGCCATGGCCTAAGCTGTTAAGTAGACAGCTTAATGGGTTAAGGGCAAGGCAGAATAACAGTGGTGAGAGAGTCACTTTGGAATATCCCCCTTTGAATTTTTATCCCTGTAATAATAATTTGTCCTTTATCATGGCTTAATTGCAAAATGGTCTGCAAGTGTTTCATGGTCACTGTAATATAATCAATCAGTGCAGGGTATATCTTATACATTTTTAAGCACCCTTTTATCCATGAATGTGGGATACTATCAAATTCTTTTTTGTAGTCAGTTCATGCCATACTTAAGATTCTTTCCCTTTTTACAGTTCTCCACTATGACTTTATTTATCAACAAATGATCCATTGTTCCATATGACTTTATTTTATTGCCCTTTTGTTGTATCACCATAATTGTGGTTTCTTCTAAATGACTATAAACTCTGTTGGCATCAATTCCAGTGTATAGTTTATATGTCGTCGGAAGGCAAGTTATTGGACTATAATTTTTAGGTTAGCTTGCAGGTTCACTCTTAAGTAGGACCATTGTTTCTTCTGTTGTTAGCCAGGTTGGTATCGGTTTGGGTTGTGCATATAAATAATTCTTACTCATGCTAAATCTTCGTTCAAAGATGTTAATACTTTTAACCAGAAGTTAGGTACTGCATCTGGGCCTGGGGGGTTTTCAATTAGAGGCTTTTCTTAACTTTGTTTCAATCTCTCTGTTATTTCATCCCATATCATTTCCTGTACCTTTAAACTTTTATTCTTTCTTTCTTTTACATCTTCTATCCATTTAACATCTTTGTTATGTTCCACAGGATCTTCATAAATACTTCTCCAAAATGTATCTACTTCTCATTTTTTGGTGGTCTTTCAATTCCTTTTACCTTGTTTCCCAGTTCTCTATAAAACTTTTTTGTGTCATCAATAAATTGCTTATTTTGTATTTTTCCTTTATATTTATCTGTGTATCTTCTAAGTTTTTCCGCCTATGCTGAGATTTTTAGTTTATTTGTGATAGTCCGTGATAGATCTTGATCTGTTTTAATACTGCACATTGCTTCTATCACGTCTATCTTTCTAAGTATTTTGTTGATCTGTTCCCTCTTCTTTACTTTTCTAACAGTGACACTTCATGTCTTAATTGCTTTGTAGTTTTCTCTATTCGATACTTCCATGATGGTATTTGATTTCTCCCCTTCTTTTCCTTCACTACCCTGTGTTCTTGTGGTAGAACTTTATTATTTATTAATTTAGCTGCACAATAATATATCCTGCTTACTTTTGTTATATCACATGCATCCCTATAGACAGTCCTAATTACTGTGTTCATTTGTTTTATTAACCTTCTGACTTTTTGGGTTTTATTGACCTTCTGCCATCCATTTCTTTCATTGGTCTTAATATGTGTATCTATCTCTATTAAATCAAGCAACTCTTCTTTTAGCTCATTTTCTTCTAAACTGAGGGCACATTTCTTCTTTTCCATTTCTGTGGCATTCCATAGAAAGTTCTTTTGCATCTTCCTGTGGCACATTCTCTTCAATTTCATCCTGTGCTATCCATTGCTCTGCCATATGGGAACTCACTGGCCTATCACTCCTCAACATTGACTGCGCCAGAGTTTCCACAGTTTCTTGTTCCTTCCCTTACTGTCCAACTTCAAGTGAATGTTTATACTGGTTTCCTGTGGAAGGCTCCAAAATATCATCATATACACCTGACCAATTGCTTTCCATTCCACTGGTTTCCCCTTAATTTGGAGGTCCATTGCTCTATCCAGTTGTGGTGCTTTCTGAATTAGATTTTCTACACTGAATTTTTTGGCATTTAGGATTAACTGATGAGCGTTTAGCCATGATTCTATGGAACTGAAGGAGTCTTGTGTCACTTGCTGAAGTAGTGGAAGGGTTGAGGTTGAGCTGATGATGGTGGCATCGTAAGCATATTGTACTGAAGTGGCAGTTTTGCTCGCTTTGTGCAGGTTGTTTGTGAAAATATTGAAAGGTACTAGCCCTAGAATTGACCTTTGTGGTACACTGATGGAAATATGGAGGAATGGGGAGAGGTCCTGATTTGATTTTATGGCTTGTTGTCTGTTGGAGAGATAGCTGCAGACCAAGTAAGAGCTGAATGAGTCAGTGATAGGGAAGATAGTTCATTGATTAGGAGTTGGTAGGATACTGTACCAAATGCTTCTGACAGATCCAGGAACAGGGAAGATCTTAGGTTACCATTGTTTCTGTGGCCATTTGTGGTTAATGAGAAACTAAGCAGAGTTGTTGTGCTGTGGGGTTGTCGAAAGCCATGTTGTCTGGGGAAGAGTAGTTTGTTGTTTATGAGATGGGTTAGGAGTTGGCAGTGTATACATCTTTCTAAGATTTTGGGCAAAGGGGAGAGAATTGCAGTGAGGTAGTAGGTGGAGAGATCTGTGGCTGATCCACCTTTCTGAAGTGGTATAATACATTTTTTCCTGATAATGGGTACATAGTTTTCTGTGATATATTTACTTATGAGTATTGAGATGGGGTATACCAGGATGTTGTGAGCTAACTTAAGGTACTCGGGTGGGAGGTGTCAGCAGGTAGTGCAGTGGTTTTCAGTTTTTTGAAGGTAATTTTTGATAGCTGAGATAGGTAATTTGGAGAAAGAAAAGAGGGGGTGTATTGTGAGTATTGCTGGTGAGGACAGAGAGATGGGAGGGTGGATTAGTGTGTAGTAGAGAGATGACATATTGAATGAAGTGCATGTTGAATTGGATGGCTATGGGGACTCTGTCATTGTCTGTGGTAGGAAATGGGGTGGTGGTTTGATCAAGGTATAGTAATTTAGCAACCTTATAAAATAGTAACCCCTGAAATCAGACACTCAGGTTAAAACGGCCCTCTCAAAAGCCAAAAACACAGCATCAATAGGATCAGACGGTGTCCAAGGCTGTGTCCTACACAAACTCAAAGATGAACTAACCCCTCACCTAAACACACTGTTCAAACTCAGCCTCTCCACAGGCTATGTACCCATAGAGTGGCACACAGCAACAGTTATTCTGCTCCACAAAGGTGGAGCTACAACAGACCCAGGAACTATCTCCCTATAAGCCTGACTAGCTTGTTCTGCAAGGCTATGGAGCGTATCATCATGGATCTCATTAACAGAGACATTGGGAACCTCCAAACACTGGACCCTATCCAGTTCGGCTTTCTTAAGGGCAGATCATGCCTCACAAACCTGGTGGACTTCTTTGAGACAGTTACCAAGACTATAGATGAGGGAAAGGTGCTCCACACAGCCTACCTAGACCTTGCAAAGGCTTTCAACACCATTCCCCATTCAGGTATTATAGACAAGCTCACCAGCCTGAACATAAACCCCTACATCACGAGATGGAACCCACATTGTAAGAGTTGCGGGAGCTAGGTCTGACTCTAAACCGATTGCAAGTGGCATTCCCCAGGGCTTAGTCCTAGGAAACCTCCTGTTCAGCATATACTTCTCAGAGGTACAGGCAAGCTCAGGAGGACTATGGCTGACCAAGTTCACAGATGACTGCAAACTAGGGGCTATAATTGACTCTCCGGCTGACACAGATATCCTCGAAAAGGGACTCACTGAGACAGATACCTGGTGTCAAAACCATGGCCTCAAGCTAAATCCCCAAAAGTGCATAGTTGTCCCCTTTGGAAAAAACAAAGTACCCACAAACTAACACATATGTGGCAGCCCCTAAATATGGAAAACGTAATAAGGGATCTGGGGACCCAAGTAGATAGTAACCTCTCCTTTGATAATCACATTGCCAAAGTGGTTAGAAAATTCTTCTATGTGGCCCACCTAATCACAAAAGGGTTTGCATCCAGATCAAAAGAGGTCATTGTGCCCCTCAACGCATCATTCATCAGACCCATCATGAGTACAACACCCCATTTGGGATGTACCTTACAAGACACCTGCAACAGTTGGAGAGACTGCAAAAGTACCTCACCAAGAGGATCACTGGCCTCAAACAGATGCCATATGCAGCTTGACCGAAGAAACTCCAGCTGTACTTGGTTGCATACCGCCTACTCAGAGGTGATCTCTGCCTGACATACAAGGCCATGTCCAACCCAGAATTGATGGACATGCTCCACCTAAAGAAAACCATATTCCCTCAAGCCACACACTCTAAGGATCTAAACCTCACCACAACAATAAATAGGACATGCTGGAGGGATAGATACCTGTCCCAGAGACTTCCCATGCTCTGGAACAAGATTCCAATCTACATTAGGCAGGGCTCCTCACTAACCCTCTTCAAGAGAAACCTTGACAAGTTGATGGGAAACAGAAAGTTTACCCCGGGGATCACTTCAATGGCTCTGCTGGACAGAGGCACAGGGAACTAATCTAAGGGGGTAGCAAAAGCAAACACATTCCGGCTAGGCTTATAAATGCCTTTGGGCAGATAGCCTAGTACCTACCTATGAACTATGAACCTATGAACTATTTTTTATGGTTGTCCAGAATTGCTTGGAATTGTGGTGATGTTTGCCTTGAATGAGTGAAAGAATGCAGTTTTGTCTTGTTTGACCTGTTGTTTACCTTGATTTCTAAGTTGTCTGAAAATGTTCCCTTTTGTTGTATTCTGCCTTTCTTTCATGCCTTCCAGGGTTTGTTTCTATTTAGCATGAGCTGTTTGGGTTATTTGTTGAGCCAAGGAGCAGGGTTGCTTTTGCTTCTTTATGTTCTAATGGGAACTAACTCATTTAATATGTTAAGGAATGTCTTATTGAAATGGTCAAAAGCCTCTTCTAGCGGTATGTTTTTAAAGTATTCCAGTTGTTTTGGGAGAGGTTATTTATAAAGGTGTTTTTGTTAAAAGAGGAGAGTCTATGTACTTGCTTTAATACTGTATATTTTCTGGGGTGTGATTAGTTCATCTCTTAATAAATGTGGGAGATGGTCACTGCTGTTGTCTGAGATACAACCAAAGGTGTTTATGTTTGAGGGTGAGGTGGTAAGGATCCAATCAAGTAGTAAGTGCCTGGTGCTGTGTTAGTTGATTCTTGAGTGTAAAAACAGTATATTTTGATAGGATGGGTAGGGAAGTCAGTGTTTACAAGTAAATTGTCTATATTCACATCTCAAAGTATAACACGTTTCTTTATTTACATTAGTGGAAAACCATTGAAGGATGTCTTCAAGAATGGGATTATTGTTGCCTGAGGGAATATATATATGGCATATGCTTGTTCAGATGTAGGCGGGTAATAGGTATTTCTGTGCTGGGATAGTTGAGGCGACTCAGTGGGTATCTGATGATGTTTAGTATGTTTTTAAAAACTATTGCAACCTCTCCAGCTTTTTTGTGTACTCTGACATTTCTTATTATATTGTATTCTGGGGAATGATTTCTTCATCTTTAGTGTTTGGTTTTAGCCAAGTTTCAGTGATGACTTGAATGTCTGAGTTGTATGCTGCAATGCATGCATGGAGATCTGGAATGTTGTTGTAGATGCTTCTGAGTTTTATGAGCATTAATAGCAGGTTGTGGTTAGGATTACTGGATTTTCTATTGACAATGGTGAGCTGATGGGCTACATAGGGTTTGGTTGGTTTGAAAGGATGTTCCATGTCAGAGTGTGAGAATGAAAATGTAGTGAGAGAAGTTGTACCAGTTTTAATATGTATCTCTTAAGTCTGATACTGATATAACGGTCTGGTAGTTCTGTTTGCTATATCTGTAACAGAGGAGGGCATGTATTCTTAATGGGTAGAGACTGTGTGCATTTTTGTAGTTGATGGTTGTTTGTTTTTTGACTAGGAGTATACAGTTGGGGAAAATAGCGTGATGGGGAGGGGAGAGTTGTAGGATATGGCAATTGTGAGTACCCTTAGTATAATTGTGAGAATAGAATGGAGGAGTCGCATATTACACATAAGTTAGGGGAAGACAGAGTTATTTGGGCGGAAGTTATATGCTATTTTGTTGCAGTAGATTAGAAGAAATTAGTTAGGTGGGCCTGTGGCATGAGCCTACAAGTTAAGGAGTTAAGCCATTTGGATGTCTCATTGAATTTGGTTGGTCGGTTGTTTTGTTGTAGGGTTGAGGGATAGAATGGCCTATGTTTAAATGAAGTGTGGGTGGGTGGGAATAGGGGGTAGGGTAGGAGAGAGGCATGAACCTGAGCATAGAGCAGGTTGAAAAGATGGTACAACTGCTGTGGGTGAAAAAAGAAAATATGTCTGTAAGCCTGAAAGCTTTACAAAATAGGCAATACAATTATATTGAAGCAGTGAGGTGAGGAAGAGATTTAAGTGTGTTATGAGTATGCAAACTACAAAGGTTGTAGGAAAAAGAATGTTTGGAAAAATGAGAAAAGAACTTTTACTTTACTTTTAAAGCTAACCATATTTAATGCTCAAAGTGGAAGTTGTTTATTCATTAGTTAGTGAAAACATCAAAGCACAGAAAAGGGAAGAAGCACACCAACATAGAACTGCCTATCCAAGCAAAGAGGGACAGTCACAAAAGCAGCAGCTGGAAAGGGAAAATAAGAAAGTGCAGGCTGCCAACAAGGGTAGGGTGTAGCTCACTAATTAGAGAGGAAAGGGGAGGGGAGAGATTAAGGTGCAGAGGAGGATAGTTTTGATTCTAGTTAAAACAGTCAAAAGGTAGACCATTAAGTACTGGCCAAGCAGAGAGAACAATTTTAACAGGTACAATTTTCAACAGAGCATGACTAGGATAAAAAAAACACATTAATTCCCCTTACACTTAAAAAAGACAAGTCTGTATTTGTTAGCAGGGCTGGATCCTGTATTTATTCTGCTGTAGTCTTTGAGGTGGGGGTGGGGAGTGCAGTCCATGACTATACTGAATAAAAGGCAAGTCTGTATATGTTTGCAAGGCTGGATGCTGCATTTATTCTACTATAGTCTTTGGGATGGTGGGGTGCATTCACAGCTATACTGAATAAAAGGCAAGCCTGTATGCATCAGCAGGGCTGGATGCTGTATTTATTCTGCTGCAGTCTTTGGAGTGGGGTGGAGGAATGCAGTCCATGACTATACTGAATAAAAGGCAAGTCTGTACATGTTTGCAGGGCTGGATGTTGTATTTATTCTGTTGTAGTCTTTGGAGTAGTGGGTGCAATCCACAACTATACTGAATAAAAGACACAGCTGCACCCATTTGTAGGGTTTGATGTTGTATTTATTCTGCTGTAGTATTTGTGGTGGGTGGGTGCAGTCCACAACTATACTGAATAAAAAGCAAGTCTGTACACATTTGCAGGTCTGGTTGCTGTATTTATTCTGCTGTAGTCTTTGGGGTAGTGGGGTGCAGTCCATGACTATCTGGATAGTGTAAGTTGCTGTAGGTGAAAAGTTGGGGGATAACTCTCCAAACAAGTTGATCATTCATTCTTGCTATTCTTGGACTCTAACTAATGACTTTCAGAATATCATATCAATTAAGGTCAGTATTTCTGTAGTAAAACATAGCTAGTGAACTTAGTTTATCTGGAGCTTAAGGCTTTCTGTATGCATCATATTTTCTTTGCCTTTCATTTTATTTCTGTGTATGTGCCAACCTATGTATATTTTAATCTGTATTTGTACTGTTTTTTTATTATTTAAGTAAAGTTCATTAATTAATCTTTAAGGTCTTGTGGCTAGGATTTTCTTGTTTATTATATTTATCAAACTATTTGTTAGAGTAGAGGTAATTATTATTTACATTGTTAGTTATCTAGTTATACGGCACATTTATTTCATTAAACTGTTTAAGTTTACTACCAGTGAACATATTAATGGGTATGATTTCATATCTGGTTTAATTTAAGAGCAGTTTGTAACTGGAGTGTCTTTGTCCCTAATGTCCCTAATCCAGGGAAGTGGCTGTACTACTATACCAGGAGGAAGGCTGGAAGGAATTGCAAATTCTGACAGACTTCCCAGGGAATTGTATGTGTTTGTGTGTGTATTTGTGTTTGCATGTTTGTAAAAATAATTTCTGTGAAAGGCAGTTACATGAAAAAAGGGGTTCTGGAAGGCAATGGTTCACAAAAAGAGCAGTAAGTAAGGGACCTAGATATGCTTGGCCAATGATTCTGTCTGTAAGTGGCTTGTGTGGAGCTTAGTCTGGGTGTGGCTGATGGAAGTTCATAAGCTCATACCCTGGACAGCAGTGCACATTCACTTTATGCTCATGGGGCAAGATTACATTTTGTGAATTTACTATTAAAATAGACTTGTGTACACTTTCTTGCTATTATGTTTCTCTTGGTTGGCAGTGGTAGGATTTACTGGAAAGGTTCACTCAGAGCCTGCCAGAGCTTGTTGTGAGGGATAGGTTAGTCTGGTTTTTTGTTTTCAAGTATTTTGTTTTGCTTCATTGCCTTCTTCTGTTTTGTATATTGTAATTTGTTTTGTTCACAGTGTATTTTACTTGTATTCTGCACTTAACTGCATATTTAAACTAGGAAAGAGGCTACAGTTGTGCTTTTAAACTCAACTGTCTTTCTAGTTACTTCCCCCATATCTTAATTTGATCACATATTTCCTTCCCTTTCCTCTTTCATTAGCTATTGTGAGTAAGCATAAAATTAGAATTTTGTGAAATCATTCTCCTTCAGTTATTTAAATTTATTGGCCAACCCATTGTATTCCATACAGCAAGAATACAAAGTGCCCACCCCGTCCAGTCTATCTTGCTCTTTTAAAAAAACAACATACATTATAAAACATAAAGTATTACCTTACAGTTTTTACTTATGTATTTATTTCTTAAATTAATTTTAGTTTTAAAACTTAGCATATACTTTAATCTAATTTAAATGTCTGTTTTAAGTCTTTTATGAATGAAAGGTTGCTATCAAGGGGTTGTCCCTTGTAAGGAGGCTTGGTAGTCACATGATAGGGGTTTCTTGAATTCTATTAGTCAAAACAGTACTTTTAAAGAGGAAGTTGTTTCATGTATTTTTATCTGATGAAGTTTTTAATTTTAAGATGAAAGTGCTCATGTATTCAAGTATTTTTGAATTAAGGGATTGAACTTTTGAAGGATACAGTGTATTTCATTTAACCTACAGTCTGGATAATTTTGCTTCTGCTTGCTACTTCTTTCCTAGATAGTTAATTTGATTTTTGAAATAAATTTAAAACCTGGAACACCAGCTAGTCATGGAATATGCAGGAGCTACTCTAAGGTTAACTTTAGGGCAGCCACGGTGATGCAGCAGTTAGCATTGCCACCTCACAGCAAGAGGTTTTCTGGTTCGATCCTTGGCTGGGATGTCTTCTGTGTGGAGTCTGCATGTCCTCCCTGTGGTCGCATGGGTTTCCTCCGGGTGCTCCGGTTTCCTCCCACATTCCAAAGACATGCTGTAGGTGGATTGGACACTCTAAATTTGCCCTAGGTGTGAGTGCATGCATGTGTGTGCCTTCTGTGGAAGGTTGGGCGCCGGGATGGCAACTCTACACTGTAAAACTCCACTGCCAATCATGAGCGGACAGGTGATCTGCTGTGGTGACCCCTAACCAGGAAATGCCGAAAGAAGAAGCAGAAGAAGAAGACTCTAAGGCTAACTTTCTACTATTAAGTGATAACCTTGCAAAATTTAAAGCCCTCATTAACCCTGAGAACACTGCTACCTATGCAGAACTGTTCACAGAAATCATAAATAAGCATTTTAATAGCTGCATACAGACAGCTGTAACTACCAGGAAGAAGTACAGAATTAACTCAAAAAACAAGCCACACTGGTGGAATCACAGCATCAATGGGTTATATAATAGAAAGAAGAAAATCACAGCAAAAAGTAGAATGTGCACCCAACAGGATAAAAACACTCTCAACAAACTAAACAAACAACTCAAAGTACAAATAAAGTCTACCAAAGCTAAATTTGAGGTAAATTTGTCCTCCTAGGCCAAGGACAACCACAGGGCATTCTTTAACTATGCCCACATCCTCAAAGGCAATACACAATTGTGTGCGGAGCTCACTGCTAATGAAGCCACCTATACTGAGCCAGAACATATAGCAAACCTACTGGCTGACAAATTCAGATTCAACTTTACCCCTCCCTCCCCTCAACCTTCCCTCAGGAAATACCATCAAATATGACTATAACTAGGGAACAAGTCCTTCATCCCTCTGCACAAAGATGTGCCATCTACATACCCTGGAAACTACAGACCCGTAAGTCTCACTAGTGTCATATGCAAAGCCATGGAAAGAATTATCACATAAATTATCAGGAATGACACAGGAAACCTCCAGGCACTGAACCCAACCCAATTTGGTTTCAGCAAGGACAGGTCATGCCTACTCAGCCTTTTGGACTTCTTTGAGAAGGTCACCAAAGGAATGGATTTGGGCAAAATGGTTCACAGTGACTACCTTGATCTGACCAAGGTATTTGACATAATACCCTACTTGGACATTGTTGGCAAACTCAAGAGGTCAAATATAAATTCTTATATCACACGATGGATAACAAGGTGACTCACAAGCAAGACCAAGAAAATTAGAATTGGGTAATTGTCAGAAAAAATATGTATTAATGTGTGTATGCTTAATGCTAATTAGAAACTAAATAAGTTAACACGTTTTTCATTCTATTTTATATGCACTGTTCTATATACAGTTGAGTTTCATATGAGACTGAAAAGATGCTTTTTGAAACTGCAGTGTGCTTTCTGAAACTTGCAAGATGCCCTCTGACCTAGTAATTGCTAGCACAGCAATATTCATGTTTATGCCTTTTGGAAATGTACTTGAGAAGCAGGTGATTATCTGCTAGGTCAGGAAGAAATGAATGAACAATGCTATATTCTGTAAATGTAATGATTTTAAACAATCAGCTCTGTTTGAAGTATGAGAACATACACAGCTGCAAAAGTTAGAGATAACATAGACAAAGGACTGTTAGAGAAATGAACTGCAATCTATACTTGCTTTGTGCTCGAATTAGCCATAGTACCTTGAATGGTAACATTGCATATATCTAACCGGTGGTAGCCAAGGCCACGTTGTTTTTCTTAGGAAGTTTCTCACAGAAATTGATGGTACCAGCAGAATATTGTAAAAACAATCACTGTGAAGTAATGATGACAGAACTTGTGATTCACTACGTCAGCTTGGTAGGCAATGTCTTATTAGAAAATGTATACAAATACTTGCATTTCCTGATTCTAGTTAGACAAACTCTGTATTAGCACGTTTTTGTCTCCTTGCTGCAAGATTAAAGTGCCTTAATCTGAACCTACCATGTTTTGATCATTTTTAAAGTATATTTTTCCTTTGACAGTAGTCCAACTCTACAAACATGTCAATCACAAGTCCCTCAGGCATTGGTCCTGGGACCTCTCCTTTTTGGCATTTACTTCTCTGAAGTCAAGGCCAATGTCAATGACTTTTGGCTGACTACATTTGCAGATGATTGCAAATTAGGAATGGTCATAGCATCCCCCACCGACACAAATATTCTCCAGGAAGGGCTGTCACAGACAAATAACTGATGTCAGAGCCATGGACTAAAAATAAATGCCAAGAAATGTATAATAATATGCTTTGGGAAGTCATCTACCCATAGTAACTATCATATTAACAACACATCCCTAACAGTTTTCCAAGTAGTCAGGGACATGGAGATACTCATAGACAGAAATCTGGACTTTGACCATCACGTGTCTACAGTAGTGAGGAAATCGTTCTATGCTGTACAACTTTTAAAAAAAGATATGGCATCTAGGTCCAAGGAAAATCCTTGTTCCACTGTATTTGGCATTCATCAGACATATAATTGAGTACAAAGCCTCTTTGGTATGTACCTAACCAGGCATATGCAACAACTGGAACATCTGCAGAGGTTCCTCACTAAAAGAACAGGGTGTAAGTAACATGTCCTAGACAGACCACCTCAAGGCCTTATCCCTGTGTTCTGTCTCCTACAGGCTGATGAGAGGAGATCTATTATTGGCATACAAGGCTTTGGCAGACCACACCCTGATGAACCTCTCCTCCTTCCAACAAGTTCAAATATGTGTGAGAGATGCAACCATATAGCCAAACTGGAGGCTGAGCTCTCTCAACTCAGAACTGGTGCAACCAGACAGGAGGAGAAGGTAACCTCGCAGACTACAAATCCAGTCTCACATAGTCCTACCACAACAGCAAACCAAACACATAAACACACAAAAACATACTCGGAGGCTCTAAATAAAAATCTGCCTAAGCAGCAGAGACCTCCAAAGCAGACATCCAAGAAAACCCTACCCCAAAACAAAACACATGCAACACATAGCTCACAAAGTCAGTGTGCCAAACAGTCACAGCCCTTAAGGCTAAATAACACACCTGATACACTTGTAATAGGTGACTCTATAGTCAGACACACTGACGTCCCGCTCATCAGGCTGAACAAAGAAAAGATCACAGTGAGCTGCCTGTCGGGTGCTAGGATCTGCCACATAACACAAGCACTCAGGACACTCCAAAGCAAGTACAAATATGACTTAGTCATTGTCCATGCTGGTGTGAATGACCTGAGACGTACCTCCCTGGACTACATGAAAAGAGACATAGAGGAGCTCTCTGATCTTGTAGCCCAGGCCGGTATGACTCTGACCTTGAGCAGCATCTTACCCTCACCCAGAATGATGCCACAGTATAAAGACAAAATGATCAATTTTAACAATTGGCTAAAATTTTGTTGTCATTCAAAGGGGATCTAGTGTCTGTCAGCCTGGGAAGACATGCTCGACAAGCCATGTTGCTTTGCTAGGGACGGCTTGCACCTGTCACTCCTGGGCTTTTGGATATTGGCAAAGGCTCTTGCCACCCCCATAGTGCCTTTTTTAGGCAAGGCTCAAAAGACAAACCCACCTCCATAAATAATACAATGAATAAGAAACTAAGGGTAATGCTGCTCAACGCCAGAAGTCTTAACCTCAAGATGCACTCACTCAAAGCCCTCCTCAGTATGGAGAGTATCAATATCTGTGCAGTGACAGAAACCTGGTTGAAGGCTCCAGAGAGCACCCCAGCACTACCAGGTTATACCTCATATCATGCTTTTCAGCCCCAAAACTTGGACCGAACCATAAAAGGAGGGGGAGTATCCATATTCATCAAAGATACCCACACTTCCAGGTTAGTGGCATTGCACGAGGAATTGGAGACCATCCATGTGCAACTAACAGTGGGCAAAACTGCTTTTCAGTTTGTAACATGTTACAGATCACCCTCTCAAAAACAGGAATCCCACTTGGCTTTCCTGAGATCACTGGAGAATATGAAGATCTCTCCAAACACCATTATATTGGGTGACTTCAACTACCCAAACATAGACTGGGAGCACTACTCAAGCCCCAACACCCTAGCCCAAAGGTTCCTAGAATTTATAAACTCAAATGCTATGGAACAACTAGTCACCACTCCCACAAGAGGGGAAACATACTGGACCTGGTCATCACCAACATGGGTACTCTATGCTCCATACCAGAGGTATACCCCTCATTGGTAAGATATGACCATAACTGAATCTCACTGGATATCCACATCCCGATCCCGCCCCCCAACCCAGAAAACCACAGTGAAAAACTTCACAAAAGCAAACTTCACACTTCTCAAAACTGAGGTGCAATCCTTCAAGGCCCCCAGACCAGTGGAAACTACAGCCCAAACTGCAGAATCCTTTGTAAATGCATTCTATGGACACCTCCAGGAATGCATGGATCATGCTATCCCAAACAAAACCAAGACCCAATCGTCCAAAGGCAGGCGTCCAGTCTGGTGGACCCCAGCCATAAATAAGCTGTACAACAGAAGGAGGAAACTACTACATGACAGAGCAAAATCCCTAAAAGGGAATGCATCTCTGATCAGTACTAGCAAAAAACTATGATCCCTCATAAAATCCACCAAGGCCAACTTCGAGAAAAAAACTGCACAAGACTCTAAAGAAAATCACAAGGCTTTCTTTAGTTATGTTAGGAACCTGGGTGGAAACTCCCAGATATGCTCAGAGTTGATCCAAAATGACACAAAATACACTAAACCCACAGACATTGCCAACATCCTGGCAGACAGATTCAGTGCAACCCCCCCCCCCAAAAGAGCAAATAACAATTCCAGCAGAGTGCAGCCTCCCTAACATCTCAGATGCTCAGGTGAAAGCCGCCCTCTCCAAAGCAAAAAACACAGCATCAATGGGACCTGACAGTGTCTCGGGTTGCATCCTACATGAACTCCAAGAAGAGCTAAACCCTCAACTAAAGCTGCTGTTTAATCTCAGCCTTACCACAGGTTATGTACCCAAAGAATGGCGTACAGCAACAGTGGTCCCACTCCACAAAGGTGGTGCCTCCACGGACCCTGGAAACTATAGCCCCATAAGCCTGACTAGCCTGGTCTGCAAAGCAATGGAAAGAATCATCATGGAACTCATAAACAAAGACATTGGGGACCTACAGACACCGGATCCTACCCAATTCGGCTTAGTTAAGGGCAGATCCTGCCTCTTGAACATGGTCGACTTCTTTGAAACAGTCACCAAGGCCATCGATGAAGGGAAGGTAGTCCACACAGCCTACCTGGACCTCGCAAAAGCCTTCGACACAATACCCTGTTCAGGCATCATAGATAAGCTCTCCAGCTTAAATATAAACCCCTATGTCATAAGATGGGTTGCAAACTGGCTCAAGGACAGAACACACATGGTCAGAATTGCTGGAACCATGTCAGACTCAAAACCAGTTACAAGTGGCGTCCCACAAGGCTCATTCCTGGGACCTCTCTTGTTTGGTATATATTTTTCTGAGGTACAGGCTAACATGGGAGGACTGTGGCTGACCAAGTTCGCAGATGACTGCAAATTGAGTGCCATAATTAACTCTCCAGCTGACACATGCATCCTCCAAAAGGGTCTCACAGAGATGGATAACTGGTGCCAGAGCCATGGCCTAAAGCTAAACGCCAAAAAAGTGTATAGTTATACCCTTTGGCAAAAATAAAGTACCCACAAATTACCACATAGGTGGTAATCCATTAAGTACGGAAGAAGTAATTAAGGACTTGGGGACCCAAGTTGATAGTAATCTCTCCTTTGACAACCACATTGCCAAAGTGGTTAGAAAAACCTTCTATATAGCCCACCTTATCATGAAAGGATTCACATCTAGATCAAGGGAGGTCATAGTGCCCCTTTATTCATCCCTCATAAGGCCCATAATAGAATACAATGCCCCATTTGGGATGTACCTTAACCGACACCTGCAGTAACTAGAAAGACCCCAACAGTACCTCACAAAGAGGATAAAGGGACTCAAACAGATGCCATATGCTGCTCGGTTAAAGAAACTCCAGCTCTACTCAGTAGCATACTGCCTACTTAGAGGCGATCTATGCCTGACGTATAAAGCCATGTCAAACCAGGACTTAATGGACATGCTCCACCTCTGAAAATCCAAATCCCTTAGAGCTACGCGCTCGAGGGACTTGAACCTCAGTACAGAAATAAATAGGACATGCTGGGGGGACAGATTCATAACCCAGAGACTCCCTTTGCTCTGGAATAGAATGCCAGTCCATGTTAGGCAGAGCCCCTCACTGTCTCTCTTCAAGAGGAATCTTGATGAGTGGATGGGAGATCGTAGGTTTACCCTGGGGATTACTTCTGTGTCACTACTAGACAGAGGCACAGTAAACTAACCTAAAAAAGGGCACAGAAAACTCAATTCAATGGGTGGCAATAGCCAAACACACTCTGGCTAGGCTTATAAATGCCCTAGAGCAGATAGCCTAGTATGAACCTATGAATCTATGTATATCCACAAACCAAACAACACCAGAGTTACCCACCCTCAAGAATTAAACCTTGCCTGTGATATAAATAGGACCTGCTGAAGAGATGGGTATGTCCCAGAGACTACCTCTTCTCTGGAACAGGCTCCCTATCCATGTGAAGCAGAGTTTCTCCCTAAAGCAATTCAAGCGTAACTTGGACAGTTGGATGGAGAACAGGAAATTAATTCCTGGTTTGGCACCTATGTCTCCAATGGACACAGGCAGCCTGTAAATGGTTCATCTCCCAGGCCCCTGCTTGTAAATGTTTCAACTTACAAGTCCCTTTTCACACATATCAAGGGTGCCAGAACTTGTCAGAGATTTGGAATGCATGGCTAGGCTTAAAAAGGCCCTTGTGTTCATTAGCCTAGTAAACACCTATGAACCTATGAAACCCCATTGGTGCCAGCCATCTTGATGTCACAGTTGATGGCATCCTGCCACCTGGAAGTAACATTGGTGACAGTAGTATCATTCCTACTGTCATAATGGTAGCAGTGGCGCTATTCTTACTGTTGGAGTCTAAATCGATTCTTTGTATAAATGAGAGATGTTTAGGTTCTGTGTCATACTGTGGTTACTAGTAATAGTTTGCCTGTGAGGAGACATGTGACAAAGCCAAATGCATAGGGATTGGATATATCTGTGAACCTGAAAAGACTCTAATGATTCCATGAGTAAAGAGGATGTTCAACTGTGTTTGGTACCACAGACCACTGAGACTCCTATGGATAATACAGCTCAGAAATCTGTACCCGTGCCTGCTGTTGTGACCAGTGCTCATGGTAATAGAAGGCAATCAGCCTTCAGATTTGCTTGTTTCCATGCCACCTAAATGTTCCACTTGTGAAAGCCACACATCTATTTGACTGAACACTATGTCACACAGTGGCAGAACCCTTTTTTTGTAGAATGGCCACAAATTTTCTCTGATTTCATCAAACACCCTATAGTCTACTTAGATATTTTGAGAAACAATAGCAAAAAAAAAAACACTTGAAGTGGTAAAGTAACATCTGACTTCATGAATGCTTTATGGTGAACAATACATAAAGCTTGATGTTTTCAGAATGTATGCTACTGAACCAAAGGTTTGCTTGTGTTAAATATTATACATGGAGTTCTTACTATAAGAAATGGAGTGCAGTATCTTGGATAGTAAAGGGTTAACCTTTCTGGCATACACCAGTGAAGAGTGAAAATTCTACCGTTGTTTTACACCCAGACTGGGTCTAAGGTCCTCCTTAATATCAAGTAACTCAACTACCTCTGCAAGGTTGCATCTAGATATAATTCTCAGCTATTAAGCAGTGAACTCTGGTTTTATTGCTTCTGATGTTTTTATTGAAGTTTGCATTTTTATTACAGCCATTAAATCTTTTTAAGGCACTGAGACCTTATGTTCAGTATACAACAGAAATAATGCCAGTTGCTGTGATACTCAGTTTTTAATTGAAACGTGGTATGTGTTTGTATTATACTGGCAACCAGTACTTTAATGAGAATGAGTTGTTTTTATAGAGTTTGTAGCCAGGGATTTTCCTACAGCACTTTTTATGTTTGCTTATAGTGCCTGGTTGGCCTTTTATGAAAGGTTTATTAAGCATTTGCTTTTAATAGATGTGGACAGTTTGGAAATTTCAAGAACAAAAAAAAAAATAAATAAAAAAAAAAATAAAAACAGGTTTAAAGAATAAACATGTCTCACAGCAACCACCGCAACAATGATTTTTTGTATATCAGTTGCATTAATTATGCATTTTTGTTCATCACTTCCTGCATTGCACATTTACTGTTGATAATGACTTATTTTCAAAGAAGTTGCTTTTTTCATAGCTTGGCAACAACAAAGTAAGAAATCTCTCAGTAGCTGTGGCGATGGTTTTACATAAAGTTTTCCTTGAATATATTCGTCATGCATGAATGATCAGGACAACAAGAAACTTGCACCGTCAGCACTGACTTTATAAAAAGATAATAGGTGATGTGATTATATTATTTAAAGAAAGTAAATTTAGTTTTTTGCAAATTTTCCTTTGAGCAATATTATGGCAGTATTCATCATCAAAGGGCTTATGAATGGGACACTTCATCTCAATTAAACAATACCAATTTAATGACATAATAATATGTTTAATTCTAATTTTGGACTTGCTGAAGAGGTGGTTGTTAGCAAAGTATGCCCTGTCAGGGGTATATTTCAACCAGATAAAACTAGGAGACCAGTGGTGTAGTGGGAGTGGGACAAAGGGAGCAACTGCTCCAGCCACAGGGTGTTAGGGGGCACTATCTGAACAGCATGTTTTTGTTACAGTTTTTGAAAGTATAAAGGATTGCTTTTTCTTTGATTTCTGAAATAAAGGACAATTTTATTTTTTTCTTTGCATCTCACCTTAGAGTTGAAGGCAGAGATTAGAAAAAACAGATCAGGGAACCTATTTTTTTTCATATTTGTTTCTCAATGGGGCACCGGATTGGGAAATGGCTAGATGAGCAAGATACGATTCTGCAGACTCACTATTTATGAAATTAGCTCAGAAAGGTAAACAGTATCAAATAGGCATCTGTAAAATATGTTCAATGCACACCTAAAAAAAATCACCAAAAAATTGTTACATAAAAAAATAACATACTATTTCATAAGTACTATAACACATGGTGGACTGTACACTGAACAGATATCACTGCACATGATGCAGGCTTGTAAGACACTTGTCTGTTGGAATCATGCGTCATATTAACCGTGGTGAGTAGTAATGTCTATTCAATATAGCAAGTGTTTTAGCTTACTTATCCAGTTGTTGAATATTTGCAGTACTGAGATAATTATCATGTCACCACAATAAACAGAACATGCTTTAGGGATAAATTCCTGTCCCAGAGACTGCCCATACTCTGGAACAAACTACCTATCTTTATCAAAAAACTCCTCATTAGCACCCTTCAAGAAAAATCTTGATGTTTAGATGGGAAATAGGAAATTCACCCCGGGGATCACCTCTGTGTTTTTTTAGGGGGCGAAAGCCAGGGCACCTTTTTGGCTAGGCTTATATAGGCCCTAGGGCCAATAGTCCTATGAACCTATGAGAGATAAAGCATGTGTGTGTGTGTGTGTGTGTGGGGGGGGGGGGGCTTGCATTATGAGAAAGAAGGTGTGTGTGTGTAATTAAACTAGTCGTTTGTTGCTGTACGAAAGAGAAGGTGTGTGTGTGTGTGTGTGTGTGTTGCTGTGTGAGAGCAGAGAAAAGGTAGATGTGTGTGTGTGTGTGCGTGCGTGCGTGTGTGTGTGTGTGTGTGTGTGTGTGTGTGTGTGTGTGTGTGCGTGTGTGTAACATATCTCTCAGCTGTCCTGATTTGGCCTCATGGTTTTCCTTTGCTTCTCATCAAATTTATGGCTTTCTCGCAAATAATAGAGGATTGAAGTCACTAAATAATGACATATATATATGAGTTTTAGACTTCATATCCACCAGAAAATGCATTCTAACAGAAATCTTGTTATTCTAGCAACTTTCCAAAGAGCAATATTTAAAAGCTATCCCTATTTTTGTTCATTGTATCTCCATTACTTTAGGCTTTGTCAGGATTTCTTATAGGTTCATAGGTTCATAGGTTGATACTAGGCTATCTGCCCTAGGGCATTTATAAGCCTAGCCAGAGTGTGTTTGGCTTTCGCCACCCTTTTAGATTAGTTGACTGTTGACTGTGCCTCTGTATAGTAGGTCACAGAAGATAGCCCTTTTAAGGTTAGTTTACTGTGCCTCTGTCTAGTAGGGACACAGAAGAGATCCCAGGGGTGAACCTACGATCTCCCATCCACTCGTCAAGATTTCTCTTGAAGAGGGTCATTGAGGGGCTCTGCCTAACATGGATTGGGATTTTGTTCCAGAGTGAGGGGAGCCTCTGGGATATGAATCTGTCCCTCCAGCATGTCCTATTTATTTCTGTGCTGAGGTTTAAGTCCCTGGAGCGTGTAGCTCTAAGGGATTTGGATTTCCTGAGGTGGAGCATGTCCATTAATTCTGGTTTGGACATGGCTTTATACGTCAGGTACAGATCGCCTCTGAGTAGGCGGTAAGCAACTGAGAAGAGCTGGAGTTTCTTTAGCCTAACTGCGTAGGGCATCTGTTTGAGTCCCTTGATCCTCTTGGTGAGGTACTTTTGCTGTCTTTCCAGTTGCTGCAGGTGTCGGGTAAGGTACATCCCAAATGGGCAATTGTATTCAATTATGGGCCTGATGAGTGATGGGTAGAGGGGCACAGTGACTTCTCTTGATCTAGATGTGAACCCTTTCATGATAAGGTGGGCTATATAGAAGATCTTTCTAACCACTTTGGCAACGTGATTGTCAAAGGAGAGATTGCTATCTACTTGGGTCCCCAAATCCCTAATTACTTCTTCCGTACTTAATGGATTACCACCTGTGTGGTAATTTGTGGGCACTTTGTTTTTCCCAAAGGGGATGACTATGCACTTTTTGGCATTTAGCTTTAGGCCATGGCTCTGGCACCAGTTATCCGTCTCTGTGAGACCCTTTTGGAGGATGCTTGTGTCAGTCGGCGAGTCGATTATGACACCCAGTTTGCAGTCATCTGTGAACTTGGTCAGCCATAGTCCTCCCGTGTTAGCCTGTACCTCAGAGAAATATATACCAAACAAGAGAGGTCCCAGGCCTGAGCCTTGTGGGAAGCCACTTGTAACTGGTTTAGAGTCTGACATGGCACCTGCAATTCTGACCATGTGGGTTCTATCCCTGAGCTAGTTTGCAACCCATCTTGTGACATATGGGTTGATATTTAAGCTGGTGAGCTTATTTATGATGCCCGAGTGGGGTATTGTGTCGAAGGCTTTTGCGAGGTCCGGGTAGGCTGTGTGGACTACCTTCCCTTCATCTATGGCCTTGGTGACTGTTTCAAAGAAGTCGACCAGGTTCAAGAGGCAAGATCTGCCCTTAACAAAGCGGAATTGGGTAGGATCCAGTGTTTGGAGGTTCCCAATGTCTTTGTTTATGAGTTTCATGATGATACGCTCCATAGCTTTGCAGACCAGGCTAGTCAGGCTTATACGGCGATAATTTCCGAGGTCCGTTGTGGCACCACCTTTGTGGAGTGGGACCACTGTTGCTGTATGCCATTCCTTGGGTACATATCCTGTAGTAATACGGAGATTGAACAGTGACTTTATGTGAGGGTTCAGTTCTTCATGGAGCTCATGTAAGATGCAGCCCGGGACACCGTCCGGTCCCATTGATGCTGTGTTTTTTGCTTTGGAGAGGGCAGCTCTCACCTGTGCATCTGTGATGTCAGGGAGGCTACACTCTTTTGGGATAGACATTTGCTCTTTTGGGGGGGAAGGCGGGGTTTGCACTGTACCTGTCTGCCAGGATGTTGGCAATGTCTGTGGGTTCAGTGTATTTTTTGTCATTTTGCACTAACTCAGAGCATATCTGGGGGTTGCCACCCAGGTTCCTGACATAACTAAAGAAGGTCTTGTGATCATCTTTAGCGTCTTGTGCAATTTTTCTTTCGAAGCTGGCCTTAGATAATTTTATGAGGGATCATAGTTTCTTGCTAGTACTGATCAGAGATGCCTTCCCTTTTTGGGATTTTGCTCTATCATGTAGTAGCTTCCTCCTTCTGTTGTATAGCTTATTTATGGCTGGGGTCCACCAGACAGGTCTGCTGCCTTTGGAGGAGTGAGTCTTGGTTTTATTTGGGATAGCATGATCCATGCATTCCTGTAGGTGTCCATATAGAATGCGTTTGTAAAGGATTCTGCGGTTTGGGCCATATTTTCCACTGGCCCGGGGGCTTTGAAGGATTCCACCTCGGTTTTGAGAAGTGTGAAGTTTGCTTTTGAGAAGTTCTTCACCGTGGTTTCCTTGGCTGGGGGTGGGGACGGGATATGGATGTCTAGTGAGATTAATTTATGGTCAGATCTTACCAATGAGGGGTATACCTCTGGTATGGAACATAGAGTCCCCATGTTGGTGATGATCAGGTCCAATATGTTTTCCCCTCTTGTGGGAGTGGTTACCAGTTGTTCCATAGCATTTGAGTTTATAAATTCTAGGAAGCATTGGGCGAGGGTGTTGGGGCTTGATTAGTGCTCCCAGTTTATGTTTGGGTAGTTGAAGTCACCCAATATGATGGTGTTTGGAGAGACTTTCATATTCTCCAGTGTTCTCAGGAAAGCTGAGTGGGGTTCCTGAGTTTGGGAGTGTGGTCTGTAGCAGGCTGCAAACTGAAAGGCAGTTTTGCCCACTGTTAGTTGCACATGGATGGTCTCCGATGCTTCGTGCAGTGCCACTAACCTGGAGATGTGGGTATCTTTGATGAATATGGATACTCCCCCTCCTTTTGTGGTTCGGTCCGAGTTTTGAGGCCGAAAAGCATGGTATGAGGTATAACCTGGTAGTGCTGGGGTGCTCTCGGGAGCCTTGAACCAGGTTTCTGTTACTGCACAGATATCGATATTCTCCATACTGAGGAGAGCCTCGTGTGCGTGCATCTTGAGGTTTAGACTTCTGGCGTTGAGCAGCATTACCCTTAGTTTCTTATTCATTGTGTTGTCTATGAAGGTAGGTTTGTCTTTTGAGCCTTGCCTAAAAAAGGCACTATGGGGGTGGCAAGAGCCTTAGCCAATATTTGAATGCCCAGGGGTGACAGGTGCAAGCCGTCCCTAGTGAAGCAACACGGCTTGTCGAGCATGTCACCCAGGCTGACAGACACTGGATCCCCTTTGAATAATGCACTATTCTTGCACTAAGAAAATGAGAGGTATGCATAATTCTCAACTGTAAAGATTTTTCAGAATGTCCAGATTTTTCCTCATATTTTTGGCTTCTTCCTCATAAAAGTTGTGGTTAATCATTGAGGATTGAGATGAATAAATAATGCAATACATTTGAGTTTCAGACTTCATTTCCATCAGAAAATGCAGGCTAAGATAAATGCTGTTATTCTAGCAACTTTCTGAGTTTATAAGAGCAATATTTAAAACATGTCTCTATTTCTGGGCCTTTGTCCCTCCATTATTTTATGCTTTGTCCAGATTTCTTGTGTTAAGAGGTTGAGAAATATGGAGGTATGGTATGTAATGCCCTAGTTAGAAGGGGCAGTTCAGTCAATTAACTTGATCAGGTTTGACCCTGTAACTTACAGGAGACAAGAGCCTAAATCCTCAGCACCAATTACCAGACTGCTGAAGGAATTGCGTGCTTCAGTGGAGACAAAAGCCTGACTCCTACATACCAACTACCAGACTGCTGAAGGAATTGTCAGCTTCAGTGCAGACAAGAACCTGAATTCTCTTCACCAGCTACCAGAATACTGGCAAAATTGTGAATTTGAGTTTTAGTACATTTTCAGGGAATTTTGAGTTTCAGTGCATTTTCATGGAATTGTGAGTTTCAAGGGAAGAAAAATGTATTGTTGCTCATGCTTAATTAGTCTGTTTTCAATATGCCACTGTTTTGTTAGAAAATGGCAGTCACTGTTTGTGCTGTAGAATTCGAAAGCAGTGTTAGTAGTATAATTGCCTTGGGTGCAGAAGGCTGTGGATTGTACTCCCACACCACATAGATGGAGTGCTGATATTGCAATGTCCTTTTGATTGCTGATTATTTGGTACATTTTAAGGGGGGATAGGGGTTCTGCTTTCCTGACTTTGTCCCCCTTTGTATGAGATGCCTAGTAACTATGAACTTGTTGGTTTGTCAGTCATTCTCTATTGCAATATTATCAGCTTGCCATTTTTAATGTAATATAGGCAATTAATTCTTCAAGGGAAGCAGGCATTGAATTTGTGGATGAAACACTAAAATGTAAAGCTGCTTGCCAGTAGCAACCTCTTCATTAGTTACAGATCTCTTTAATGTGGAATTATTCTGACAACTTTTATTTCTATATATAATGCATATTGATTGATACTGGTGGATTGTGATGACAGATGTTTGAGTGGCCTTTATAGTTGAAATATTATGAAATGGGTAGTTTTGTCATTATTGGTTCATACATTTTGTTTCATTGCTTACTGGAAGAAAGTGCAAAACTACAAATTTAAAACACATTCTATCAAGTGGTTCTGTATTATACAAGGAATATAATTTAATGCAATCAGGAAGGTGAGTCAAAGAACACATACATGTATACATGGCCCTAAAATGTCTGCAAGGAGCCCATGGTTTGAAAATAGCCCAAAGGTAAACTTAATCCTCCACTGGCCAGATGCATTTTCTTTGAATGTGGGTTTTAATGCAGTTTCAATGAATGTGAGCTTCAATGGCAGAGAAGTTTACTGCTCATGCTAAGTCTATTTTTATTGTGATACTGTATTGTTTGCTTAGTGGCTATCAGTGTGCTATTTTATTTCAATATCTGTAATCATTGTAGAAGTAAATAAGAAAACTGTATTTACACTCACAAGTTTCAACAGTGTTTATGATAAATGGAGAGAAATAGCCAAGTAGTGGAACACTGAAATGGCTGGGAAGGGGGCTGGTGGGTGGGGTGGGGTCGGTGGTTGCTGCAGGAGGGGCTGTTCTGAGGAGGCCTGATCAGTTACCCTTATTTGACCATGATCCGTTTCTGGATCCAGCGTCTGGGGAGAGCAGAGACTTTGATGTGGAAGTCATTTGAACCTGGGTTCCATTGACCGACTGGAGTGCCTGCTTATGATTGCCCATCTTCTGCAAGGGGGGGTGTTGGCTGGATTTGGAATTTGATAGACCAGCTTCTGTGAGGGCAGAACTTTACAGACTTTATATTCCTAGAGGTTTGCTCTGTTCCGTATGTTTTAGTGCTGTTCTGCTGAGAGCACTACTATGCACAATCTGGAGAAGACAACAAGAGACTACAGAGAAGGAAGAGAGGACCGGAGAGCCCTTTCCATCTGAGTCTTTACTGAGTCAGCACACTACAAGAATGTTATCGATTTTCTTGGACTGAGTCAGCATTGTCCTAGCCTCTGAAAGATTGGAGTGCATGTTTTTGATTGGCAGCTTCTACTTGGAATGCTGGCTGGATTTTGAAAGCAGGAGTTTCTGAGATCTGTTGTGACTGACAGGGAAATTAAAAGATGAGTATCTTGGATTTGTTGCTTTTGACTGAATCTCTAGTTCTAGTAGAACCTGCATATGTTCTTCTGTGAAAGCTCTAAATACAAGAATTATTTATCCCTGTATGAGTGTGCAAACCATGCTGGACAGATTCAGCCTGACTAGTCGATCCTGAAAAATTAGTTTCCTCAGATGTAGTTTTGTGAACTTTTCCCCCATTTCAAGTATTTGTATCTCAGAACTGGTATGCATACAGAGTACAACACTCAAGTTAGGGTGAATGAGAGATTTATATAAGACATATAACTTTTCTGAGCCTCTTGTTTTTACACTTTTAAATAATCTGTAGGTGTCCTAGTTTCTGTCCTAGTTTCTGCTATTACCTGTTCTTGAAAAGACAGTTTATTACTAATTTTGGCACCTAGGTTCTTCTCATAGTCAGCTTTACACATGACCTGACCAAGACTTGGACCTTTTTATCAACCACACAGCTGACCATCAGCTGACCCCAATCCCTTTACCCATTTTTCATGTATGCCTACCATTCCTGACTACCTGGACTAGCTCTGATTTGAGTTGGGACTGGTGAGCCAACATCACACTGCTGTCATGATTACATTACAGTGAGGAAAGGGGTGACTGTCCCAATCTGCACTGTACCGCGATCTCTGTACATTACTTCGAGTTCAGATCAGCGAATGCAGAGTAACATTTGCTAATGTGAGCTTTCTATCATGCCATGCATGGGAATCGAACATCTACCATTTGATTTTTAGTCTGCAGAGTATCTCCATTCATCATTTCGATAGGAAACTGGTATGTATAATTAGTTGGGGGTGTCTGGGGTGCAGGGGACAACACTGTTTTGGTGTTTTTTTCTTAAGTTTTTCAATGAAGTGAAGATTGAGGAGTTTCCTCAATCTTCAGAAGTTTGAACTCCTTGATCTTCACTTCATTGAAAACAACAAGGAAAAACACCACAAAAACAGAGTTTTGCTCATTGCTCCCCCTGGTAATTATATATACCAACTCTGAGATCATGAAAAGACAAAGTCCCAGATCCCCACTCTTCACAATTTTGCACAAAATACAAGCTAGTATGTTCAATCAGCTTATTTTTTCATCAGTTCCACCAGCTTTTTTGTCTGTGAGTGTCATCTCAGTGAAACTTGTATATCTACGTATATATATATATATATATATATATATATATATATATATATATATATATATATATATACATACATATACATATATATGTGTGTGTGTGTGTGTGTGTGTGTGTGTATATATATATATATATATATATATATATATATATGGATCCCCTTTACATGATCAGATTTTCATTACCTGAACCTTAAGAGGATGAAAAGACTTTGCCGAAAACTTACTTTCACGAACATTTGGATCACTGGAAATTTACTCCGGGAAAGGAAACACTTGGCCACCATGGTGAACTTTGCCCTTTTCCCCACTGTAGTGCAATCTCAGAGTTGGTATATTTAGTTGGGGGGGGGTGGGCAGACCACCCCACTTGGGTGGGTTTGATTTGCTTTGCTTTGTTTATTTTGTCATGTTGGCCAAGTGGTTCCTTTCATGGAACACTAGCTCAAATTAATTTGAATAGTGTCCATGTTACAGGATGTTTTTTATTAAGGTAAGGTGATTGGTTATGGTTGGGGAGGGGGCAGCTTTGGGATTAGGGTTAGCACCTATTACTAAGGTGGCACCACCTTGGTTATAGGTGCTAACCTTAACCCTAACATTGCTCTTCCCCCAACCCTAACCCTACACCTTAATTTTCTACTGATTCTTCTGCCTTTTCACAAAGACTGTTCCAATGCTCCATCATGCTTTGTATGACTAAAACTACTTCCTGATATACCATCTGAGCTGTTAACTTTGCATATCTGAATGGTATCCTATGGTTTTCATATCTTTATTAAACATGGTAACTACTTAGACTCCCTGCATGTCACCTGAAATAATGAAATTTTGTGTCATACATTTTCTCACTGACCCACCCACTCAGTCATACAAAACCATACAAACAAACACATACAGCCACAAAGACACATGTACACACATGAAGGCACACACACACACATGCATGCACATGTGCGCACCCTCACACACACACACACACACACACACACACACACACACACACACACACACACACACACACACACACACACACACACACATTCTATTTTCTGATCTCTGTTTATATGGCTTCAGGTACAGATTCCATACCACATTGATGGCATCATGTGAAGAGCCAGATCATGGTCAGTTGAGGCCCTAGGCAGAATAGTTATCTGAGGCCGTCCAGCCACACCAGTACTCTATTACTTGGCTGTCTCTAACCACTTATGATAGAACACTGTTCACACCTATTACTGTTTATAACATTTTGTGTTATTTAATTTTACAATGATCACACAAATTTGGATTTATTTTTAAACTGTTATTTCAGATTTTACAACAAAAATATTAGCATATGTAACAGTTAAATTCCTCTTTTCTTGAAATACACATTATTTGAAAGTACATTGACAAGTCATTAAACTACAACAGGCTTTCTGGGATTTTATAGTTAACTAGCATATACTGAAATACTAATAAGCAGCTATATGGGGGATGCATTGATTCAAAGACAATGTGTAGTACATTTGCTAACTGTCTGGGACATTCCACTGGACTTAAGTGTCCATTTTCAGAGGCAGACCAGGAGCACTGTCTGGTGGAGTGATGTAGAGTCCCACAGTAGACAAACAAAGGCTGAGAGAATGAAACCCTGTACAACAGGAAGCAACATATTTAATAGTTCATAGCCTTACTCATCTGCTCTATGTGCTCGAAAAACACTGTTGTAGCCCAACACAGTTCTTTTCACACTTATATGCCTGCAGAAAACAAGATTAGTGAAAATGTATGCAGAGTTAAAATATTATCATTAAACTTGTTAAGTTTGTGTTGTGCAGTTTATTAATAACCAAATAATAAATGCACTGGCAGCACTCAAGAAAACAAGGATTGTACTGTTCATATAATGATACACCTGTTTACTACATTCTGAGAACCAGCAAAGACCCAGAATCAGGAATAGGTATTAAATATTGCTCCTATATTCTTTGGAAATTGCTAGTATAATACCCTTTGCATTAGAAAGCATTTTCTGAATATGATATGAAGTCTGAAACTTGCATGCTTATCATTATTTAGTGGCTGCAATCTACATCACTTTGCCAGAAAAACACACATTTTATGAGGAAATGACCACAAATATGAGGCAAAATTAGGGAGAGCTGAGAAA